>NC_068406.1:7278875-7543875 GCF_023724105.1 Carassius gibelio
AAATAAATCTTACAAAGAAGAAAATAAACATTTTCCACAAATACTAAAATTGTATCAGTCATTTAAACCCTTACAGTATATTATTCATGGAGCAGGAACAAAACACAATTTCTGTGTACATGAAGCTATACTTTCATAAATCATATTGTGCAATTTAGTGGCACAGTGTAGGTGGAAATTGATTTAAGAATGATTTACTCTTAAATTAGTTTTACTCATTTCGTTCATAAAAAAAGGCCTATTGTTTAAACTAAAACCAGCAGCAGAATTATAAACAAAACCTCTATCTGGTGAACATTGATTTATTCGTTTTACACATAATATCTTCAAAACAACACAACACATGCTCAACAAACATATTTTATCATGGTGATAGCTGCTGCTTTCAGGAGACTCCCTCAGTGCTGATACGCTTCTAGTAATTCTGAATGACTTCCAGGTAATAGGCACAATTAATGAATCAATATTTGATTAATGAAGGTCTGGAGAGTTGTACATCATCCACTCAGACTTGAAGAAGTCCAAAAAGACAGTAAAAATCAAACGCCAATTTCTCTGGGCTCTGGCGTGACTGTTAATTGTGAATAATTGTCCCAGAAGGCTTCTCAAATGTGTGTGTGTGTGTGTGTGTGTTTCTGGTGTGGGTGGTTGGTTGGTGTCAGTCTCAATAAGCCACTTACGTTCTCAAAGCTTATTTCTCTCTGGGGGTGGTTTTAATATTCCTCATTCAATCTTTGCCCTCTGCGCTGAGCACATGAATAATACACTCATATTCTGTTGTTTAAGTTCAGAGAGGCATAAAAAAAATAAAGGTCTGTTTTTATACTTTTTGACTTATTGCGGGGAAATGTTTGTTTGCCAAGATATGACAAACTACAACATGGATCTGAACCTTTCACAGTATCCAGAGATCATAATCAGTGTAAATAAAAACAAATCATTTATTTAACAGTGCCCCCTGATATGCAAGCATTCCAGCATTTCATGTGGATTATGTTAATTATATTCATTTGAGTATAATTAAGATGATAATATATGTTTTGTGTACAGTATAACTTCCTTTTTTTTAGTTTTTGTATATTTTTTCTGTATTGTGTAATGTTTTTTTTATTTATTTTTATTTAGTTAGTTTTAGATATTATCCATTCTTTAATTCACTTGTATTTCCATGTTACTTGTAGTTTTATTTTTGGTACATCAATGTTAAACTTGAAAATGTGAAATATTTTATGGAAACCAGCTTTAATGTGTGTTTTGTACTGCATTGTATTTCACTGCATATATATATATATATATATATATATATATATATATATATATATATATATATATATATATATATATATATATATATATATATATATATATATATATATATGAAACTAGTGTTTATTTTAGTTTGAGTAATGATAAAATCAATAATGCTTTTATGATTTAAATTTTAGTATTCTCTGATATAACCCTGATGTAACTCTGACATATATGCTATTATTATTACTGTTGTTGTATTAAATAATAATAATAATAATAATAATAATAATAATAATAATAATTATTATTATTATTATTTATATTATAATAGAAATAATAATAATAATAATAATAATAATAATAATAATAATAATAATAATAATAATAATTATTATTATTATTATTATTATTATTATTATATTTTATAAATGAAAAAAACAAATTTAATAATAAAATTAGCAATGATAATAATAATAATAATAATAATAATAATAATAATAATAATAATAATAATAATAATAAATAATAATAATACAAATGATTATTATTATTATTATTATTATTATTATTATTATTTCTAATTGTATTTTTGAATTCGTTTTTTTATTTATTTATATATATATATATATATATATATATATATATATATATATATATATATATATATATATATATATATATGCTGTTTCCTTAGCAAGTATCATACTTGCTAAGCGGGCAATTAAGTCATTGACTGACTGGGCAGCAAGGTTTGCGTGTAGCATAAATCATGCAAAACAGTTTTCAACATAAAAACAAATCCAGCATCTGTGATAGCATGAGAGAAGGCTTTGGCTCAAATCTGAGCTGTCAGAATGGCAATGACTACATTTAAGGGATGTTGTTTACTTATTAAGTGTCATTGATTTTCGAGTCACAATCACATACTGCAGGCTATTTGGATTACATCCACTTCATTTATTCTGTCTCTCTCCATCTCCATTCAAGGATTTGTTGTGACCTTGCTCTTTGTATGCGTGTCACTTTTCAGAATCAACGTACCAAACAGACATCGATCTTCAATCTGAAGAACAATGCCCACACAAACAGAACTGTCATTCAAATACAGAAGTGAGTTAACATGCAGTAATGAGCATTTAATGTTTTAACTGTAAGAATATTCTACACAGTACACACATAATTTTTTTTTTTAATTACTTGAATTTGGAACAACCCCCACAAAATTGTCATTTGACTAGTGTTTGTTTGTTTGTTTGTTTGCTTGCATGTTTGCTTGTTTATTAAATTGTTTCTTTCTTTCTTTCTTTAAAAATATTTTTAATTAGAAAATTGACCACAGCAGTGCTTATCATTGAGCAGGCCAAACAAACTTCCAATGGGACATTAATATGAATATTGTTTATCTTTTTGATGTTTGATGTTTGTTTGTTTTAAATTAGCTTTTTAATCAGAAAATATACTTCATTGCAGTGCTTATCATGCAGGGGCTGAACAAAATTGGTACAATGTAATGGCAAGATGAAATTAAGTCATTAATTTGTTCCTTCCTTTCTTCCTAAATCAGGGTGTCCACTCTCTGGAGCTGGATTTGTCATCTAAATTATAAAATGTTACATCTCCATGCAATTTTTTTTATTTCTTTATAACCAATGTACATCTATCAGGAACAAATTGGTTGAGAGCCACTGCTCTATAGTAATAATAACCCACTCACCAAAAAAGAAAAGGTCTTGCCCAGAAATCTATATGCTATCTGCCACTCAGTAGTTTTTTTTTTTTTTTTTTTTAAGAGAGTGAAGTGTATCTAGTAAACCTTAAGGGAGGTTGTGAATCACGTTCCTCCAACCTCAGCCTCTCTCTGAGCTGCAGGATCTCTGCTGGATCTCCACTTGGGATGAAGGCTTTGGTATTGTGCATAGTTCCATCTCAAGGTTTTATGTGAGGAGTTATGGTGTCTCTAAAACATATATCCTCATCCATTTATCAGCTTAGCTATCAGTCTAACAAACCAGGAATCTACAGAAACAGCAAAATGCACACAGCATGTAAATGTGACGGCCCATTCAGATTGTTTAAACCTGCATCACAGCTGCTGTGTAGTGTTTTTGTGCAACTAACAGCACCAAATGGAGCTGCAAAAATAATAGGTTCCAAACAGGTAAGTGTGAACACTTCCCCAAACTCTTGCATTATTATTGGCTGAGGCTGGCAGAGGGCTAAGCTTTTTTTCTTACTATTTCAAACACTCAGAGTCTACAGAAACACATCAGTACAACACAATTGTTCTATTCACACAAGTTAATAGAAATGCCCTATCAAGCAGTCAGACACTCATGCATGTTTACAGTATTTCTTTATGGAAGCACATAACAGAAATGTAAATAGTCAAACATTAGCTATATAATATATCATTATATAAAATCTAAATATGTAGTGATACATTTTAAATATAAACTGTGGTGATAAATTTTATTTTTGTATAATAATAATAATAATAATAATAATAATAATAAAATACTTATAAGTTAAAGTACCAGATTAACATTTGTTTATTTGTGTTTGTGTGTTTGTTTTCTTGTTTTTGTTTGTTCTTATTTTAGAGTATTTATTATTATTATTATTATTATTATTATTATTATTATTATTATTATTATTATTATGTTATTTAAACAGGGTTCTAACTCTCTAGAGATGGAATAGTCACATAAATATTAAGTTGTATTTTTTTTTTTTTTTTTTTGCAATAACTTGTGCTAAACAATAATTAATTTATTCAAAAACATTAATTTTCTGAGCTATAGTTTTATTATTTTGCAAAATAAGCACATTGGAAAAACTGTGCCTCTACCTACTGTACATTTTTCCAAAATGTGAAAGTCACAATAAAAGAGCTCAAAGGCATGGCTAGGTTGATTTAGAAAGCACCTTTTTTAATTTCACGTTTGTGTTTGTTAACACTATCCATTTTCAAATGTGACTGATGACCTTATAGCATTCACTGGACATTTCATTTACAAACTGCTGCAAGACAAGCAACAAACAACGTGAATAAAGCATTTCCAGATTCACATTTCGTCACACTATAATGCTACCTGCTAGATAGAAAACTGTGAAAACGACACTCCGATGAAAACATAGGAGCTGCTGACGACTGCTAGCGATACTAATTTTAGCAACTAGCATTAAAAACATTTACTTGTCGAATTTGATTAGCCTCTCCTTGTGATCCTCTTGCCCTTAACATCCCTTCCCTCACAACACTATACCTCCACCTTCACAGTCTCCAACTTTAAATTACATTCTTTAGTAGCTAATTTATTCTGTCAGCTGGTGATAGCGACATGCAATCTGATAGCAGCTAATTAGCATGCTAATTCATGGGACTGTATTGATGAAGGGATTGAGTTGGTTTGTGGCGCTATCACCTGTTCAATACACCTGCCAGAGAGACACACTAGCTGAGAGTTCGGCATCCTCGCTTCTCTTCACATTGTCAGCCAGCTTTCACACCAATCAATTCAACATGTCAGTCACAGCACAGGGAGTCATTTCATTTTGTTGTTTGGGTTTTTGTAGCTGCTGAATAGTATATTTTAAGCTTCATTTTCATTCATATGTGGCAAGCATGATACCCTCTCCGATGAAGCACTTCAACCTCTATCGTAGCTGATTATTATAGCCAGACTTGTGAAGAAATAAAAACTCAGTAGCCTGCAATGCTGTCTTGAATGGAAGTCATTTTTTTTTAACAAAACGGTAATTGCGACTTTTTTATCTTACAATTCTTGTTTTGTTTTTGTTTTTCTCGTAATTGTGAGTTTATTTCCTTCAAAACTAGCATGATATAAAGTCAGAATTCTATTAAATAAACTCGCAATCGCATGGTATAAACTTGCAGTTGCAAGTTGTAAAGTCAGAATTGCGAGACAAACACAACTGAGAAAAATAGTCATAATTGCACTATATAAACTAATTAAACTAACCTTTTTTTTTCTCGCAGATCTGTTCACATCCCAAAATTCTGACTTTGTCCCCCACAGAATTGTATTATATAAGCTCATAATTTTGAGAAAAAAAAGTTGGGATTGCAAGATATCAAAATTTTACTTTTTCTCGCAATTGCTGTTTATATCTCACAAATCTGATTTCATTTTTTCAGAACTGTAAGATGTAAACTATAAATTCTATAAAGTCTAAAGATGAATTATAGTCTAATTCTAAGGAAGAAAAACTAATTGTGAGTATATTTGTTGTTAATTCTGACTTAATAACTCACAATTGTGTGCTATTAAGTCAGAACAGTAAGATACAAACTTGCAATTTTGAAAAAAGTTAGAATTTATATCTCACAATTCCAACTTTATCTCTCAGAATTGTGAGTTTATATAACACAGTTCTTAATTCTTAACTTAATTTGGTTGGTGACGTAAGAAGCAATGTTTTCCGTTCTGTTTTTCATTTGAGAATATACCTCAGCAGCCATTTATGAGCACTGTTTTATTCATATTAAACATTTAAGCTAAACATTTTCAAACTTACAGTCTCCATGCTGACAGTGTCCCAAACACAAATTTATATTTATATTTACATTTGTATATTTATTTATTTATTTATATTTTCATTGTCTGGCTATCTGGAATATCGGTATGGAGTTAAAAGTTAGGATTATAATTTTTTGGTAGTTTTATATCACAATGTGAGTGTTTATTGGCACCTTTTTGTTTACTTGAGGTGTCTTATAGAGCATTTGGACACGGAAGCGGTGACACGTGACGTCAGACTTTACAAGCAGATAACAAGCAATTGCGAACCCACAACTGCGAGTTTATTTCTTGCTGGTACTACTATAAAAATAAATTTGAATTATGAAGAATTTTGAGATTTTTGTGTTGTTGTTATTGTTGTTTGCTTGTGCAGTGGCAGTAAAAAGCTTCCTTAGCCATCCACTGCAAAACAACAACCTATATTATTCATCTAACAAAGCTTGGGGAGTCAATCAATGATACTGACGCTCTGAAAACAGCATAGTAAAAACCAAAAAGCCACAAAAAGCCAAAAAAAAAAAAAATGAATAAAAGGAAAGACTCACACAACACAATCAAGGGGGGGTTGGGTGTTGAAAATGAATCAAAACAGCAATACACACATGGGATGGATGCCCAAACAAAGCAGAAATCTTTAGTCAGGGATTGAAACAAAATAAAAGGCCAGCGGTGCCCTTGGTGAGGGTGGAGCTTTGCACCACATCCCCGCTGTGAAATCATCAGCCAGGGCTGTGCCGGACTGGCCTTGGGCAAGAAGAGAAGCTAGTATTTCTGCTAAAGCATAACCAGAGGGGGTGGTAGGGGAGTTAATTGGCATCAGCCGATGCCCAGATTAACATGCTTGGCTCTGGGGTGGTGTCCAGGGTGGGCAGGATGATGCTGACAGGCACCACGCTGGCACTAAAGGCATGTCAGGGCAGGTGTCGGAAACGGTTAGGCCTGGGTAGAGATTTCACTCAGCGGGGATGTGACTTCTGTGAGGAGGAGTGGGGGAATGGCACACCGGCTGACACCCATTATGAGTTCTCTGTGCTCGCCGTGCTCCCATCAAAATATAACATTTAATTTTATTAGTCTTAATTCATGACTGCTCATCTGGACATCAAACTGTACATTAACATTTTTTTCAAAACGTATCACGATAGCTTTTAGCATTTGTCAGTATTAAGCATTTAATAATTTGAAACATACTACAATTTGGCATGATTACTTATTCTTTTATAACAGGGTATTCTTCCCATCCCAATTTGAGATTAGTGGTCAACTAATTTGAGCTTTTCACTGACTAATCGAAAACTAGGCCAATTATACCCAAACCTTAATTTACGCCCAAAAAAGACCAAAAGTGTTATCATTGATATCTGTAAACGTGGTACTTTTTTAAACCACATCCCAATAGGTTTAGAATTTATATTATATATAGTTTAGAATCTTATTCATCATATAATTTATAATTTGAAGGGATTTTAGAGTAAATCTGGTGGTATCACTCTTTTTCTAATAAATCACACATTATAACTGAGAGCAACATTAATAACCAAAGTCATTTCTCTTTAAAAATATATTTACTACCGATATGTTCTCTGAGCTAGCTGCGTTATTTTTGTTTGTTGCATACACCAACAGCTATATATATATATATATATATATATATATATATATGACAATATGAATTTTTTTCCTCCCCATAACTAAGTTGAACTATTGAGCTTGACAGTGTAAACATAATAAAATACTCATTATGAAAGCTATATTTTTGAGTATACACATTTTTGTGCATTTGAATAATTATGATTTGATTTCAATAAAAACAACATTTAGGAATTAACATAGTGTTTTGACAAGTAAACAATTAAAATATTTAAAGACAATGAAATGGGGATATGAATATTGACTTAGATTCTGATTAAACATACATATTTAAAAATAAGTCTTTTTTTAGTAGTTAATTTGCACTGCATAGTAAATGCATTAGTTAATTACATTTGCAGTACTGAGTAAAACATGCGTAACTGTTTCCTGACAGTTACCCACATGTCAAAGTACCACGGTGTTACTATCTGATACCATCAATGTACCATGGTACCACCACAATACTTAACCAGCACAATAGGCAGTCTGCCTGAATGATCGGATGAAATCTCCTCTATTCTTTGCAAAACTTTAATCTAAATGTGCCCTAAAATGAAGCACTTTTGGCAGAGATAACACCTTCCCCATTATGAAGCCCTAATTGCAGGTTGGCTACATATGAGCGGTGCGATTAGGCAGCGGATCTGATAACGGCTCCGGCACCTTCATGCCTCTCTGCGCATAGCACTTAAAACTCTCCTTAAGCAGCCAGACCTTCGGCTCTCCTGCCACGCAGGTTTAAACACTTAATCGTCTTTAATTACACCATTTCAGGAGGAAAATTAGTATGGGAGTAATACGTCTAACAGTCCAGGAGAAGAGATTCATATTCCCTTATTTAAAAAAAAAGCAAGCATAAAAAGGATTTTTTTTTTCGGGGGGGGGTCATTGATAATAACACTCATCTAGAGTTTTCTTTAGGATGCCATCTCACATCTTCAAAGCCCTTGCTGCGGACTACACTCGAGTGACCCACAGGTTTATAAATGCCTCTGAGCTGGAGCCTTCATCCCAGAACAAAGCCGAGTCTAGGAAGTGCTGCGCTTGGCAGAAGGGATGTCAAAAGTCAGGTGATTAGAATAGTCTACCGCAGGTGTTTCTGTGGAGGAGGATAATGCTGCTCATTTTGGTAAGCTTTCTCCACCTCATTTAAAAAAATCTGAATCAGCTTCAACGCTCTTTAAAACTGGACCTATATGATGTTTCTCCTTCAGCATATGCCGAATTTACACCTTAACATATACATGGATTTAACAGGCAATTATGTTGTGGGTAAGGTCCTTATAGTGCAATTAATCTTAAATAGTAGCTTTTGGGATTAAAAGGTGGTGGAGTAAAATAGGTGAGAGAATAAATTATATCCAAATCTTCAAATCTATATCCAAGCTGATGCTAACTGTCTCGCTTGCTGGTGCTAAATTGAGGTAATCTAGATAAGAATGGATGTGATGCTCAGAAGATGGTAACTACAGTTATTATCAAAGTGGGAAGTGATGCCCTCCAGGGGCATTTGGCCAGGGGTGTTTTTACACCATAGACAAGGTTTGAGAAGAAAAAATCATTATGAAAATATAATTATATTTTCCTAAAAATGTTCTTTCTAACTTCAGGCCTTATTCTCATGTCATACTGTGGTGTTCTAAAACAACAAACTGTAAAACACTTTTTTCTTCCGGGTGAAAATCAGATGGTCATCTCTGTTTTCTCTCAGGTACTTCTCAGTGAACATTGCTCTCATCAACGTAGTCCATATCAACAACAAAAACATCTCTTTACTACATATAGAGTTATTTTGTGAAAATCCTAGGTATTTTGACCAGTAGGATTATAAAAAAATATGTGCTAATAAAAAATTTCATTATGTAGCCTATATAAAATTGCAGAATATATCTTTCTGTACATTTTTACTTAAGTACATAAAAAATCAAGTACTTTTATAAACTAAAAAAAAAAAAAAAAACAATAAGTAGATTAACAATTTTTATTTTGAAAGTTTTGCACACATACATTTTAAGTAAACTTAAGTATTGAATTGAGAAAATCTACTTAACTAAGTTCGGTACATTTAGCAAATGAATTGAGTAAATTTAACATAGCCTGTTAGAGTTTGGAAATGATGGGAAAAACGGGATCATAACTAACATTATATTTTATATAAAAAACGGGACATGACATGCAGCCAAGTATGAATTTGTGCTCTGTATTTAACCCATCAAAAGTGCACATACACACCAGTGAATGAACACATGCACACACGCACGCACACCCGACGCTGTGTATATATGTTTTTTTTTTTTTTTTTTTTTTTTATCAGTGTACATTCACTTGAGTAAAATTTAAAAAGGAGTACTTTTACTGGAGTCATATTTTATTATACATATCTGTAGTTTTACTCAAGTTCTTGATTTGTGTACTTCGTCCACCACTGGTGAAGCTTGCTTCGGTGAGGCTCAGCAGAAGTGTGCATTGGGGGTGCATAGCAGCTGCTAGCAAGGACCCATCTGAAAGTTAAAATAATAAATGCCACGCCCTATGATCTCGTGGACTTAACGGACATACGCACACAGAGGCCGCTCTAAGTCCATAAGAGCACAAAGTACTGGCACACTGGCACAAAAGACACACTAAAATACCCAGCACTAATTCATAGACTGACAGTCTGTCTGGAACACTGCAATGCAGACCACCTGAGTGACACATAAAGTTAAATCTCCAAGTGCTGTTGGTCTGTTACATCAGCACACTTGGAAGGTTTCACGACCAGATTTGAGGACAGGAACGAACTGTTCTATATGCCCAAAAAACATATACACATATTGCGAGAGGCTCTTAAAACAGCTTTCTGTTTAAATATAGCCAGTGCCTCCTACCCATACTTCAATTATTTGATTTCAAGAGGGGGACTAGGCTTCATTTGCATGTTCTCTGTATAATTGAGCCACATGAGTATAGACTTTTAGAACAGTGTTGAGTTACAGATCTACGTAAATGCTACATAGCATTTTTCTTTTTTTTTTTTTACAATTCTAGTATGTTCTGTGATTTCTATTCCCGAAACTATTCCCATGCCAATAAGGACACACTATTGCAAAGCTTTACATATCTTTGTATAAAAGTGTTGCATAGACTCAAACATAAAAAGGGCCATAAGGATCCAAGGAAGAAATATATATTTCAGCAGTTCCCTGTAGAAATTAAGAGGTGGATATGCTCATACGTGACCGCAGAAGTTCCCACTGGACTCCGTAAACAAACCCACCTGCTCAGTTCATTATACATTCATGCCAAAAGTCAAAGCATCTCATATCATAAGGGGGAAAAAAATAAAATTAACTAGGGATTTTAAAGAGAAACAGTCAGGCGACTTGATGTCTCAGGCTGTAGAGTTTCTGGAATCAAATTACAGTTGGGCGGACGGCACCGCAGGGAACGGCTGCTGCTGGATGCATCACGCACTTCTCCCCAGGCAGATCTGCGGGCAGCGGATACCCAGCTGAGGAAAATGAAAAATGATTTCTGCGAAAGGTTAGCTGCCATCATCCTCTCGGCCCGTCTCTGCTGGCGCCTGTCACTCTCCATACACCGGCTAACCTGATTCACAGCAAAAAGAGACAGAACAAATTCTGTCTGCTTTTCAGAGACTGTGCTAAAATCTAGAGGTAGACTGAGGCAGGAAAACTATATCATTTTAAATGTTATTTATTGTCCATACACTCTACATCAGGGGTCAGCAACCTTTACGGCATGACGTGCCATTTTTAATTTTTCTGGTAAACCACTATGTCTTTTTACAAAATACAAATGTCTCATGTTTAACAAATTTATCATGAGGAAAAAATCATGTTTGAATTCTGATTGATATTGATATTCTACTGAGCTGAAAACCAATGAAAGTAAAGTAGAAACTGAAATAAAAAAAACAATCCTCTATGAACTATACTGAATCACTCTAGGTCTGTACTGACCATAGACTGTATAAAAACATGGGCGTAGTGTCCGTGACGTCACCCGTAGACTCCTGAAGAGAGTTTTTGAAGCCTAAAGTGTGCAGAGTGAGCCGTCGCCATCTTGGCAGCGCGTCACCGCGCGACTCTCCCGTACAATCGAAAATGGGCAAAAAGATGGGAGCTACTTGCTGAAGCCACGCCCACTCAGCGCGATGGCAATGTCAGCAGTGGCAATCCACCTGTCACTCAAGTGGCAACGCCCTTAATTATGCAGAACTTTAAGTCTTAATATAATATAAACGGATGAGTTATAAAAAAATTCACCCTCCTCACAGTTGTCATGAAGGGCAAAATTAGCTATTTAGACAAATATATATATAAAAATTAAGAAAATTATGTCATTAATGACCCTCATGTCGTTGCAAACCTGTAACTAACCCTTAAATTTAGAGAAAAACGTATTAAAAAGTTTTCTGAAGGTTCCAAAACAAAATCAACTAGCAACATTATACCCCCCCCCCCCCCCACTTATCTTTTCTTAATAATCATTACTAGATTAATAAATCACAATTTAGCTATTTAATTTTATTTTTATGTTATCTTGTTATAAATAAGAAACAGATGCAAAAAATACATTAAAAATCACGTTAGTGTGTTCATTACAAATAAATGTATAATTATTAAAACTACAAAAGCAGCTCCATTAAGAGCAGCGAGTGATATCCTCTTTTCTTTTGTGGGTCGATTGATATTAATGTGATAGATGACCTATATTAAGACAGGGTAATGCATGGATCTTATGTAATTTTACACATCCAATATTGTTTTACGTTCACTTAAGATATAACAGATATGTGAATATTTAAATATATTTAGCCTACTGTAAATCTGTGTATAGGGAGATAGCCGTCGGTGTCGTCTTTATGCGAGTGCTTCAGATGACCGTCAGTGTGAAAAGCGAGCAGAGAAAAGAAAACCTACAAATAAAGATTACTTTTAAATGTTTGATTACTATTCGGAGCAATGGAATCGCTAGATGAGGACTTACTAATGAACACAATTTTTGTGAAAACCTCAAAATGACATTTTTCCTTTTGTTTTGTTTGTTTTTTGCCTGTAGCTCCAAATTAGCGTTTGCGCATTCCCACTCATTTTTGCCAGCACGGGTCACATATTGTTCATTGGCCTGGAAAATCAATTATTTTATTTATTTATTTATTTGGCAAAAGTGTGATTTTATACATGATTATGTGCTTAATATGTTCATATGTGAGCACTGCATATTAATAATCCAAATAATATGCAAATCAGCTAAAATCAAGACAGTGTTTACTTACTATGTAGGTTACATGCTAGTGGTGAGTGCATGGGTCAAATGATGAACATGTTGATGTACAGAAACACTTAACTTGCAAAGCTGCGAACACGCACATAATCGTGCATAAATATGCATATGCAAATAATTTAATTGGCCAATTAACTGGTTTGCCACACTAAGTCCTGATTAACAATATGAAACTTAGAAGAAAAAAAAAATTAAAGCAACTTTAAGTCCTTTTGCGTACTCTTACACGGGAGCAGATTCAATGCTGCAGTCTCCAACATAATTAACTGCATCATCAAAACGTGCTCAAACCCTTATAAAAGACCAAATGTCTCTGTGTTCTTTGCAGACGGGGACAGATGGAAGACTCAAAGACATTTAAGAAGAAAGACAGTAAGAGGAAAGCACACGAGACAAAGGGCAAAGTCACAGAGCTGTAAAGAAAAAACGCAAATGCTAAAATCAATATATAGAACTTTGCTCTGACGCGCGACTCTTCAAAATGACAGATACTCGGTCAGAAGCGTTTTTCAGAATGGTTTGTTTTGTTTGTTTCTTCCTTTCTTAGGAAAGGGTGCAAAAAACATGAAAGGTCAAATGTTACAGCAGTTATACCATTATGGATATTGACTGTATCTTTGTTTCATTTATCTGGGAAGGACCGTGGCAGTCAGCGCAAATACCAAAGAGGTCATTTCACAAAGTGGGAGGTTTTAAAAGGAAAGTTTGCAATGTAGCGACCAAGAGGGAAGCCAGACTTGACAGACAGATATTGGTTACTAATATCCTCTGTTCTGCCAGACACCGTTCTCTATTCTCTTAGATCAACACCTGGCACTGGGAAAGACAGAGCTAAGGAAACAAGGCTGCCGCCATCTGTGTGATTACTTATGAATAAAACTCATCCTGCATTATAAATGCCTGTCTGCTACACAGAAGAAATTCAGTCTCGCAATTGCTTCCTCTGAATATAATTTTGTGTGCTTGTTTCCTTTACTTATATGTAAGAGATTATTATTATTTTTTTTTTTCTAAAATAACTTCAGCATCCCTTTCTAACTCTTACAAATACAACCCACAAAATAAGTACAGATGTTTTAGTACATCACCAATTACCACAATAAGTAGCTACCAGGATTTATTTATTTTTATTTATTTTTTTCTATATGCACAAGGATATTATACAGAGAACAGGGATCAAGAAATGGAGCAAGACTGATTTGTATATTTGCGTGTATAATGCTATTTGTACTGTATGCCAGCCTACTATTTATGAGCTCCAGGGTCAATGGCAAGATGCTAATTCTGTTGGTGTGGATATATTCATTAATTAAATTAAAACATACAATAAATTGCAATTCATATGTACAGTGAAAAATGTATTTTAATTCATAAATGAATACGTGTTCATTATAGAAAAGCTATATTCAAGCCTCTTCTATAATGAACATGTATTCATTTCTGAATTAAAATACATTTTTAGGAACATAAAGAAAAACAATGTCAGGGTTGATGTAACCAACATGCAGCAGGGGGAGATGATCTCATAAACCCAAGCTGTTTTTAAGGTTTCTTAATATATATCACACAATTTTCCCTTTTTATGAAAAGGCAACATTATTTTAGGTTGTAAAACATCATGATGTTGTTGTTGCTCTTCTTATTTCAATGCAATTCATACATTCTACGCATTGAGTTAAATACAATTTCGTCGTTCTTTTGTGCATGTTTCAAATTTCTAAATTAAAATTTGGAGAAAATACAATCAAAGATGTCAGGGTTTGTGAAACCAACATGCAATATAAAAAAAATAAATACATACAACCTTGTCAAGGGCAATCAATCTCTTAAAATGGCATGCGATTTGGACTTTGACTCTCTAAAAATATTTGTGAATTAATAATTCTTGATAAATATAAAGAAACATTATAACACATTTTTGAAAATAATAATTACGAGACCTGCATACACTCACATATTCAAAGTTTAAGGAAAATATATTACTTGTATTTTACTTTTGTATATTGCATTTTACTTGATGGCTGCACCACATATCTTTATAAATATAATAATGAATATACATTTATTAATAAATACATAAATAAATAAATTAATTAATTAATAAACCGTGTCATTTTTTTTTCACATCTCAGCATTATAGGTTTAATTAAAATATATTTACATATATTTAAAAATAAATTAATTCACTCATTCATTATACAAGGCATATGTGCTATATGTTAAAAATTAAGAACAGAATCACATTTTAAATGGGCTTTTCATACAGTTTGAACAAAGTTCTAGAGTAAGTCCTATCCATATTTGGATTCATTCGAACAATTCTGCCATTGCAACAGATACAAATATTGTCTTCACTGCACACGCTTAATAATAGAAGTGTCACATTTACTGGTGCCCAACTAGTCACCAGAAAAGCCTTCTCAAAAATAAAAATAAACATAAATAAAGAAATAAATAATTTAACTTTAGCATTTCCTTTCATTTCCCTTCCATGGTCCCTCACAAACGCAGATGTTGCTCCGTAACGCAAAGCTTAAGGACAGTGGGTACAGTGATCTGTCTACACCATGTTATGCTCAGAGGTACAAGAGCTATAAGGGGGTAAAAATATGAACGCGACTGCTGGCTCCGTTGTTTATCATTCTCACGAGGAGCAGTGCAGCTATGTTTCTGATTCTTCATCTTTATCTAAACTATTAGAGAAGACTTATACTCTCGTCTAGAGGAAGGAGGTAAAAAATGACGAGTCCTGGCCCTCTGATAAAAATGTTAACTAGGTGAGTGTCAGAGAGATGGATTGCATGCTGTCAGGGAGAGCAGGAACATGAGAATGCATTGATATTTCTCATTACGTTGCCCTCTCCCCCGTCTTTGTTTTTCCGCCGAAACTCTGGCGCGGAGGAAGGAGGGCCCGACGATAAATCACGCCCCAAATAACAACCGAGCCGCCCCCGCCCCCAACCGCTAAGCCAAATATGAACGCTCGCTCACTGTTCCGCCATACTTTGCGAGAAGCAGCCATCGATAACGATCTAATGAACAAAGCTATCAAACCGCATCAGGGTAGAAAAAAAAGGATAGAGGGTATAAGGGAGAGAAAGTATGAGATGCTTGATTTCAAAGTCTCCAAGCGGCTCAGCCTACAAAATGATAATCTCCCCGAAATTGAGAGAAGTCTGCTGATGATGTATTGATTGTGTAGATAATGAAATGAAGGGGAAAATCAGCTAGATAAAAGACAGTCAGAGATATAAATAAGTGAGACTTGTTCAGTGGCGTATTCTGAGCAGAAGCGTTTTGAAATACATGACTTAAAGGTACAATATGTAAGTTTTCGCCACTAGAGGGCGCATATTCAAAACAAACAGAAGGTGTAGTTCGATGGCGCCGTGATTGAGTGTGGAATCATGGGAGATGTTGTCTTCTTCATCCCCACAGTCCAACAGGACTAATGCAGAAATTATGTTCACGGTTGAGCTAATGATTCATTAACGTAGTAGAATGAAGCAGGGTGAGGCTGAAAGCCGTCGAAGTGAAACGAGGCCGCTGAACAAACATGACACACAGCTCGAAAGCAGCAGAGCTTTTATTATGCCACAATAGTCCACTTCCACTCCTTCTGGTCATGCGTATGTGGGGTAAAGCAGCACTGTTTTAATATACTAGATACATTGGAAAGTTATGTTATAATGCTACTCTGCGGTCTTCACCTGACTAATAAATGCATAACATATTAAAGAGTCTTTGGTGTTTCATGTTTTCTACAAAACAAAACCAGAAATCGAAGGAGTATGACGTCATTGGCAGGCGACACAATGACACTATGGACACGGTCCGTTTCACTAGTTAAAATTGCTTATTTCTCTGGATTTAATTTCTAAAAAATTATTCATATATGGGCAAAAAAATATTATTATGTGTGAACCTGGACCACAAAACCAGTCACCGGGGTATATCTGTAGCAATAGCCAAGAAGACATTGTATTTGTGTCACAATGGACTGGCATGAGGTGTCTGAGGTGGGTCTCGAACCCAGGTCTCCCGGTCAGGGAAAGCTAGTTCTCTACCTCTGGTCTACTGGGAAGAGCAGTTTCTAAAAGGATGTGCAGAATGAAGGGCAAACTCAGAGGCTCAGGTAACTCAAAGGCAGGCAGTCTTTACTTGATATCAGTAGTAAAATATAAACAAAATATCAGTTACAGCTTTACAGCACAGAACATAAGGTAGTCCAATAAGCAACTGGCAAATGAAACTTAACAGTTCTACAGCACAGGTATTACGTACTGGGTAGGCTCATAGGTCACAAGTACAGGTGGAACACATTAACTTAATGAGCAGTCTTAATTAAAGAGTTCACGGCCGTTAGTGCCACCTAGTGGCCTGGAGAGCTCTCTCATTAAGGTGCAGGGGGTGCCCACCAATGGTCGGGAGAGTAATTACACGTGGTAGCAGACAACGCTCCCTAGTGGCTTGGAGAGTCATTACAGGAGGAGTCTTACAATAGGTAAAATTATAGCCAAAAATCACTAGGATATAAAGTAAAGATAATTTTCCATGAAGATACGTTTTTATTATAATAATAATAATAATAATAATAATAATAATTATTATTATTATTATTATTATTATTGTGTGGAAAAATCATTAATGATAATTAAAAAAATAAATATCTTACTGTTAAAAACAAAAGCTATCAACAAATACATAAATAAATACAACATCAAAACAATACCATGATTTTCAATAATATTTATGAAAAACTAATCAGGTGATTTTTTTTTTTTTTTTTTTTTTTTTTGTCACTTATAGAATGTTATTACATTTTATCTATAAGCTAATTGTAATTATGCTCCCAAAACTATGGCAAAATTCAAACATTTACCGTCTCTCTCTACCGCCAGTACAACTGAGAATTTTGATGACATCTATAGCCGCGTTTCCACCGCAGGAACTTTACCCAGGAACTAGGGACTTGGTCTGGTACTTGGTGTGTTTCCACCGCAGGAACCAGGAACTAAATAAAAGTTCCGGGTAAAAAAATGCCCCCCAGAAAGTCCCTGCTGGCGAGGTGGTACTTTTTTAAAGTTCCGGAACTTTCGGGGGCGGGACTTTGGCGCTAAACATGCTGATTGGTTGAGTTCACGCAGCATTGGTTGAGTTCAACCACCATTTATTCGGATCAACATTTTCAAAATATTACTGTTATTGTGTCATGAAATGTAATTTTAAAAGTATTTCAGGCGAGAATGTAGTTGTTTGAAACTCAAATCTGTTGTTTATTTATAAAGACAGCGCCTATTTAAAAATGTGTTTCGCCGATCTCGTAGACGATGAGCTCCACTCGATCAGCGGGAGCTCAGTCCTCACGTATCCGCAGAGAGCAGCCTCTCCTGGGATAGACCTTCTGATATGCGCCGCTGGCTCTGATGTGTCTTTAGTGGTTAAAACATAACATATAATTCAGCTGCGGGGTAAATCTAACAGGTTTTCTTTGGTCTGTATTCAATTTATCTATATGTTAACATGAAAATAAAAAGGCAAGTCTATATAATATTTCTTTCTTTGTAATGGCTGTATGTACGTTACACTTATCCCTGAACTAAGTACATTTCTGCAGCTGTTATTATGTTTAAATGAAAATGAAAGGAGGCAGTGGTATTTTATATCCTATTTCGTTTTATTGTAAATATACTGAGGGGAAAATTGCAGTAGCCAAAGCGATCTGAGTTCACGCAGCATTGGTTGAGTTCAACCACCATTTATTTGGATAATTTTCAAATATTACTGTTATTGTGTCATGAACTGTAATTTTAAAAGTATTTCAGGCGAGAATGTAGTTGTTTAAAACTCAAATCTAGGGTTTATTTATAAAGACAGCGCCTATTTAAAAATGTGTTTCGCCGATCTCGTAGACGGTGAGCTCCACTCAATCAGCGGGAGCTCAGTCCTCATGTATCCGCAGAGAGCAGCCTCATCTCGGACAGATTTTCTGATATGTGCCGCTGGCTCTGATGTCTCTTTAGTGGTTAAACATAAAATATAATTCAGCTGCGGGGTAAATCTAACAGGTTTTCTTTGGTCTGTATTCAATTTATCTATATGTTAAAATGAAAATAAAAAAGGCAAATTTATATAATATTTCGTTTCATTGTAATGGCTGCATATACACATTTCCCTGAACTAAGTACATTTCTGCAGTTGTTATTATGCTTAAATGAAAACGAAAGGAGGCAGTGGTATTTGATTATCATATTTCGTTTTATTGTAAATATACAGTAGGGAAAATTGCAGTAGCCAAGACAAGCTGACTGAAGTTATCAAGTACGCTGCTGTTTATAGATTTACCGGACTTGCGTAGTTGCAGACATCACACTC
Source organism: Carassius gibelio (assembly GCF_023724105.1). Lineage (NCBI taxonomy): Eukaryota > Metazoa > Chordata > Actinopteri > Cypriniformes > Cyprinidae > Carassius > Carassius gibelio. The sequence goes on from NC_068406.1 coordinate 7,297,970, forward strand.
CCCAGTCGAATGCACAAAGTCTGAACCAACTACCGAGGATGCACGTCCAAAATCAGTACTTTTTTTTTTTTTTTTTTTTTAATCAGCGGTACTTTGTATTGAGAAACGCGCGCAGACCTACGTCACCAGTCTATTTGCCTAATCTACCCGGTACTTTACACCGCGGTGGAAACGCAGAAAGCAACAGGTCTGGGGGGAAAAAAGTTCCTGGGAAAAAAAGTTCCTGGTAAAAATGTTCCGGGTAATTTCGGTGGAAACGCGGCATTTCTGTACTTCAGCATTCCGTCTAATCACATGCTCTCTCGAATCATATGTGTCCCGCCTCCTACATTGTATTTTAAATCATTATAGGAGGAGCTATACATCTCTTTATGATATAAAAAAAATAATCCAGTTTCAAATCTTTTCAACAACCCCAAAAAACAATAATAATAAAAAAAAAAATATTCAAGAAATATAACTATTCAAATATCAGCTTTGTGAATTGTTTTCTTAGTGTGAATGAATGTCAAGGTCTTTTGACAACAACATGAAATCAATATAAACCTTACTTAAATTTCCTTTGACACAGAACCGGCTGTTTGCCAAATAAACATTTGGGCAACCTGTTAGGAAACCTGTCACTTTTCCAATTCCATCTGCTGCCGCTAGTGGGCAGAACAACTCATTTCAGATTATTGTAAAAGTGACAGGCCTCTGTTCATCTAACTTTTCATAATCAGATTCCCCATGTCAACCTCCCCTGTCAAAGAGAAAATAATGAAGACTGAATTAAGATTTCTAGAGCTAGATGTCTGGGCAGAATCTAACTGTCCCCTCAACCCAGAACCATCTTTAATGTTCCTCTGCCGATAGATTAGCAGGCGTGTGATTATAATCCTCACCCTGTCATTTTAATATCTCCTCATTAAGTAGCCATGTGGAGAGGGCTTGTTCTGTTCCAGAGATGTGTGGCTCTGCTCTTGACAGCAAGACCATTAAATGTAGCAAAAAAAAAAAAATAATAATAATAAAATAAAAGATAAAAATAAAATTAAACTTTAAACGCAGCAGGATATTTTTACTGTATAGATTTATAACAGCTTTCTATTCAGTCATTATAGTGCAGCCACAATATTAAGTTGTGAATGAAAGAATGCTCAACTATCAGATTAGATTTTAGATTCGAAACTGTATTTAATATTATGAGTAACAGTTAACAACACAAATAACATTACAAAACATATATACACACAACACATCGAACCCTGAAGCAGATGGGCTACAGCAGAAGAACACCACACCGGGTGCCGCTCCTGTCAGCTAAGCACAAGAAACAGAGGATAAAATTCACACAGGCTCACCAAAATTGGACAATAGAAGATTGGAAAAACGTTGACTGGTCTGATGAGTCTTGATTTCTGCTGCGACATTCAGATGGTAGCCTACCTGTGGCTTTTTTTCTTGTTGCTGACCATGTCCATCCCTTTATGACTACAGTGTACCCATCTTCTGATGGCTACTTCCAGCAGGATAATGCACGTCACTCAAATCATCTCAGACTGGTTTCTTAAAGATGACAATGAGGCCTCCACAGTCATCAGATCTCAATCCAGTGGAGCAGCTTTGGGATGTGGTGGAGAGGGAGATTTGTGTGGCGTGGCACAAAGGGGGATGGTTCAAGGGCTGTTCTTATATTACTTTCTACCACCAACCAGCAACACTGTTGGTATTAAACCCCACTTACATAAAAGTAGTTGTTTATGAAAACCTAGGACCTAAGTTCACCCAATTCAATTATTGACTGAGGGCTGGGCACAATTGACACTCAACAGTAGCAGACTGAATTACAAAATTTTATTACCATAAAATCAGGATGATCTAGATATTAAAACAAGTATTAAAAAGATGCAGTCCTCAGCACAGTCCTATATGATGTCTTTATGGTAAACCCAATGAATGTCCTGGGTTGGTCCCACCACGCATAGGTCTCCACAGATCCAGCCAGTCGTGTACTTGAGAGAAATAAGAAACAACTACCAGTATCTCCAGTCCAATGTTAGCAAGAGCTAACGTAGCCTACCACCACTCTCACTTGTGCACACAAATACCCACACCAACCAATATACACTGCAACCAAATAAGTCACACCACTACAAAAAGGAAAACTAAGAGCTATGGCTAGTACACTGGCAATTAGTTCTTAGTCTCTATTAATTAGGAATTAGATGCCAAAATTGGTCACAATAACATCCATCAAACGATCTTCAAACTGGGGTTGTCCTCACAGTATGACTGGGTAGCAGTGCCCACTACCCGGTCTAGTCAATTTTCAGCAATGCACAAACCCTCCGTCACCGTCTCACTTGTCTCCAAAACAGTTGTACAACCGTGGTTACTCTGCTAGTCAACCGCTGATGCACTCGACTCCAAACACATATTATTATTATTACTATTATTATTATTATTACTATAAAATTTGCCATTTGTAAAATCAAGTGACATTGACATGTTGTTTTCAAAGCCAAACTATGAACATAGCATTTCATGAAGCAAAGAATGTTTCATGACTCTTTAGAAACTGTAAAACGAATGGAAGTTACAAATTCATGGGTTTAACTCATGTTCCGCATTTGCTTTTCTTCTCATGATTAAAAAAGGTCACAACACTTATTTCTGAAAACCAGTGACCTTTACGGATTGGAGGATTGGAGTTAGTGAGATTAGAAAACCTTCCATGAAACCAGGAACCTCTTTAGTTTTTTCTTCTTCATGAGCATGGTGGCATCTTTCAACACACCATTTAGCAAATGGCCATTTAATACATTAGGGATGAGAAATGAGAAGCAGCGAACAAAATAAAGTCCTGTTTTTTGGAAACAGTCCCTACTACAGTAGCAATATTGTGCTTCTGGTGCTCTTGAATCTTGAATTAGAAAATTATTATTTCACCCACATATACACAGTGTAGACCAAAATTAAAGGACAACCTATAATTTTCTAAATTTCAAGGTCACTGCTTAGTCCTATTTGAAGCTATTCTAACAGGAGTAGAAAGGGCTTTTTTATTGTATTGCATTTGTATTGTACTGGCAAGCAATTCCAGCTGCAGTGATCAATCGATTCCCCATTCAGAGTCTATGCATTATCCTGTTTTCACGTACATTTGTTTTAAGTGGACAACCATCCTTTTTGGGGGTTATGAATGAATAAGTGTTGTTCCCAAATTAGTAATTTCATGAATATTGCAGGTTTACAATAACACAAATTAATTAATGTCCCTCAAAAAGGTTGGTCGTCCACTTAAGACAAATGCATAATTCAGAGCCTCTTAATGGGGAATCAGTTCAACACTGAAGCTGGAATTGCTTGCCAGTTCAGTACTGAACAGGTTAATGATCTGTCTCGACATGTTTAAGAGAAGTAGGACTGAAAACGCACTCTGCAGTGACCAAGACTCTCATCAGCAAAAAGAATCGAAACGCTAGACATAACTTTACTAAAGGAGCATGTTGTGCGGAGAGGGGAGAACTGGTCCAAAGTTCACTTCAGTGGTGAAGGGAAGTTTCACTTACTTCAGACCAATCAGAAACATTTTTTTCAGCATCAAACTGAGGAAAGACTAAAGCCCAAGTGTGTGAAGAAGTCCGTGAAAGGTGAATTAGGAAGTGTTGTGGTAGGGGGATGTTTTCTGCAGCAGGAGTCAACCTCGTATAGTCTTTTTAACACATATGACTTCCTGTGGCTCAGTGATAGAGCAGCGCAAAAGGTCGTGGGTTCAATTCCCAGGGAACACACATACTGGTAAAAATTAAAAATGAAATGTATACCCTGAATGCACTGTAAGTCGCTTTGAATAAAAGCGTCTGCTAAAATGCATTCATTTAAATGTAAATATGACTGAAATTTAAGTTGTTTTCCACAGACACGTTCATCAATGCCTCATTCAAGAACAAATCATTACTTTTCAGTCAAATCCAGTCCACAAAACTGGTCTGAATTAATTTTGCATAACTGGATAACTCAATGAACTAGTAGCAGCTGTTAAAATCATAAAATTATTAAAGAATGATTAAATAATTAAATTGTTCCTCGCACAATGCTAACTGATGACTTTCGAAAACTCAGAATATTGAGCACAAGTCAAATTTACTTACCGTATTTTTCGGACTATAAGTCGCACTGGACTATAAGTCGCATTTATTTAGAACCAAGCACCAAGAGAAAACATTACCGTCTCCAGCCGCGAGAGGGTGCTCTATGTGTTCAGTGTAGACTACAGGAGCACTGAGCAGCATAGAGCGCCCTCTCGTGGCTGGAGACAGTAATGTTTTCTCTTGGTTCATTTCTCTCGGTTCATTTCTCTTGGTTCATGTCAAATTAATTTGGATAAATAAGTTGCACCTGACTATAAGTCACAGGGCCAGCCAAACTTTGGAAAAACGTGCGACTTATAGTCCGGAAAATATGGTATATGATTGCTGAATAGTGTTTTGTACCCATATGAAAATGTGAAAGCTTTAGTCTCTATTTATTGTGACCGCATAAAAATAACGATCAGCACAACTCTGCAAAATTTCAAATCAAGTCAAGTTTGGAACTGTGTGAGTGTGTGTAAATAATGATAGAATTTTAGTTTTGGGTAAACTGCCCATTTAAGTGGTTTGAGAGAAGAATAAACGGCCTTCTGCTGCTATTAGATTGACTGACAAGAAAATTTTAATAAAAAAAAATAATATGAAGGCAATAAAGAAATAAAGGGAAGAAGTAAAGGGAAGAGAAATTGTGACAGCGCATGTATGATAGGCAGTTATTGTCTTTTCTTTGGCAAGGTGACACTGCAAAGGGAAGTACATCAGACAGAGCAAGAGCACAAAAGCTGCACTGAAGACTGTATCTTTCACACAGGAGCTGTCAGGCTCTTTATGACCACACCGCGGGAGTCTACTGTAGCATGTCACATTGTCTCAATAAAGTGACAAATAAAACCGCACGCTGGAGTCCCATTGTTAACGGTGCTGGATAAACAACCAAAACTGTGATGGCTGAAGTCGTGGTGCTTTTGTTTGGGAAGAGGCCTGTGCAGAACAGAAGGAGAACTGAAGGAGAAGGAAGGTAAAAGGACTCAATGAAAGGCCTAAATAAAAACTGTCATCAAAGAATAGTTGTTAAAGCTGAAGTGTGTCGTTTCTGCAGAATAGCAAAAATAATATTGATTTTCCTGAATACTCCCCACGTCTTCCTTTGGTAGGACGAATGGATAGCTCAGATTAGTCTGTATTGAATTTGTTCAACAAGATATTAACAAACAATATCTTTCTATTAAGTTGATATTGTCTACAAAAACAGTGACTAGTGTAGAGTCAAAAACCAATGATTCTGATGAATCAGTTCTTGTGAGCGAATAAAATGCATAAAGTGTGGTGTGTGTAACGGTTTGTCTCAAATATTTTTCTTGCAGCAGAATATAGTATCTTCTTTCTTTTATTTTTTAACATTCCCTCATACTGTAAATAGCCAGAAAAAAAGCTAAATGAAGTGCCATGCCCTAGATAATTAGCTAAATTTACTTATGTTACACACGGCGCAAAAGGAAATGTCCACAAAAAAACAAAACAAAAAAAAAACGTTGGCTTGAAATGAGACATTACGACCCTTTATACTTTACAATGTGCACTCTCCCTGCCACTTACAATTACTACAGCAAGAAACATGGCATGCCAGGGACCTGCTCGAAAACCATTTCTTCGCTAATCTTCAGTAACAGTGGGATGCTAAAATCCCGTCGCCTCTTAAATAGGCTTTATGAGAGAGTAAATGCATCTAGTTTAGCTTATAAAACATTTAACAGTGTAAGGTAAGGGGGGACAGCCCTCACTCATTATTTATAGGAAGACAAAAATGACTCAGAGGGGGAAAAAAAAACTCTAATTTGCTTTACAGGACGCTGAAAATATATACAGCAAAACTCCACAATAACCCTCATGACCACATGTAAATTAAAAACAAGCTAATTTATCATGCACCGGTCGAGCACTGATGATGAGGCCCTTCATTTCTCTCCAAACACTTTGGGAATTAAAAAAGCAAGGCTTATAAATGGGTTGAGTGGAATATTCATATGCACCTGCTGATTTCCAGGGTAGCGTTAGTAAGAACATACTTACATATAAAATGGCACAATACATAAATAAATGAACCTCTCATAAGGATTATACTTTGATTGCATGGTACATATATATGTTATGATATACATATATGCAATTTACTTCAATGAATCCAGACAGATATTTTGGTGTGAGTTTGGGGGCCAACATATAAATAACATATATTTTCAATTGACAAACATTACTGTTTGACAAACAAATTTATTTAACCAAATTTAATAATTAATTTATAATTTATTTCATTTCCATTTATCAAAATATCTTCTTTTGTATTTCACAGAAAACAGAAACCATACATGTTTGCAATAATGCTCATTTTGAGCTGGCCCTTTAAGAAACAAACAATTTAAATTGTACTTGTATGGTGACAGTATGTAGTTAATTGCACTGTCGGAATATATGTGACAACATGTCGTACATGAACTAGAAGATGTACAACATTTGAACCTCACCTCATCATAGATGCTGTCGTTCTTATCAAAGTCCCCAGCCTTCCTTGGAAGCACGTGAACATGGACATGCTGTAATTACAAGAGGAACAGAGGAACAGTTAATCAAAAAACTTTCATTCAGCAAAGCTTGGGTCACTGTCAGAGAAAGTAAGGACAGGTATGCTCTACCACCCTCCATATCACTTCCTTCATTACAACACTGTCTATTGGCAGCATTTCAGTGTTAACTTCTCTGAAATCATGCAAGAGTTTCTGTAAGTTCCACCAAGCGTACATCCGTAAACCTCTAAGACTACTACTTCTTTAGGCTTTTAAAACTTAAATTGACTTTGTCAGATGTCCTCCACGAATTCCCTTCTGCAATATGCTGTCACAAACTTGGCCATCTGCACGGTTAGTTTGTAAAATTGTGCTTTCCTTGGGTGCACATTAGCAACCTAATTTGAGTCCCAGTAGCACACGCTCTCTGTTAATGAACAAAACATTTGGTTGTGTGTATACTGTGCCTACCCAACATATTTGCAGTCTTAAAAAAAAAAAAAAAGTAAACAAAACATGTCATTACTTTTTACTTGATGGTTATACCACTTTTTTAACAACTTACTCCTGCAGACCCTGTGCATCAAGACCAACAAGTCTACTAAGATATCAGATAAGGTTAGTTATGGTTAAGGTTAGTAAATGTCATGTGGTGCAACTCCACAAACCTGATATTAAAGAAACTTTTATTATATTTATTGGTTTTATTGTGTAATGTTTACATTTAAAGCTCAATTTTAAAACTTTAAATGTAGTTCTGGTTTTAAAATGTCTGGTTGTACAACTGCCCGTGATCTTTTTTATCAAATGTGTGTTATTGTGAACACTATTAGTTAGGTTTCGAGAGGGTTTTGTGTAGGTTCATATACATGAATACAACATGAATGCAATTTCCAATAACCTGGCACACAGTTCGATATTTAAAATATGTTTCCTTTTATTTATCATGAGGATAATTCTTTTTTATTGACCCGTTTACTGTATGTAGGTCAGGAGTGGATGACCTCTTGAGAACTTCCTCAGCAATTTGAATAAATATTAAAAACATATAGTTTTTAAACAGATGAATCTCTAGATCAGTAGTTTTGTACAGTCTTAACACAAATGGTTCTCAAAGTCTTTGCATTACTCATAAATATACTATATATACTGTAAGGGGCCGTTCACATATCGCGTCTTTTGCGCGCACAAGTTCGTTATTTCCAATGTAGGTATGCGCGCTCATAATGGAAGCGATGCGGTCGCGACGTGCACGCAGTGCGATGTGGTCGTGACGTGCATGCGGTGCGACATGCCCATTTTTTCCAGACGCGTCCGCACCGCATCGAGTTAAAAACATCTCAACTTTTCAGATAACCGCAAGCGCACCACGGGTCATGTGACAAGAACTAACGAATCAGCTTCATCCTTTCCCGTAACAACATTGAACACTCAGCCAAGATGAAGGAACAGCTGTTCATAGTTGTATATGGATAGCCATTTCGAAATAAATTTAGTAGCAGAACTACTGTGAGCGATTTTTAGTTGCACAAATCCATTTATCCTTTGCTGAAATGTCCGCGTCTTCATGGAGAGAGCACGTCATGGTTGCTTAGCAAAGGCAGACGCCTCAGGGGCGCAACTGCCTGAGCGCTTTGGAAAAGAAAGAGAAAGCGGCGCGCTTAGCGCTTTCCACGTGTTTGTAGGCGCGATATGTGAACGGCCCCTAATAAAACTTCTCACGTTTCCTCCGTTTTCACTGTTAAATTTGATATGCAAAAAACGGAAAGGTACTGGTTTTGCTGGGATTTCTAGTTGAAACCTCAACAAAAGGCATGAAAAAGAGATGCAAAGAGAGATGTAAAACTGTCACTGTTCTTTGAAGTTCTCAGTACAAGATATTTAAAAGTAAAAAAAAAATAAAAAAAAAAAATCAAAGTCACGCATCAAGACAGTAAAATTGAGGCCTGTCACCATCCTCCCCCAGCAGTTTTGTAATGTGTGATCATTCGCTATTAATGTATCAGAGCTTTCTGCGTGAAGACAGGTGACATGACAGTGTAATGTGGACAGCATACATAAAAACCTGCAAAAATAAAAGAGCAGACAGAGAAGATGAGGTACCGATATGACTAGTGTCCCCTTGAAAATGTCACGTAAAGTTTAAACGAACATGATTTTATGACAAGGCCTATTTTGATTACTTTGTCTAATCAGCAAGAGCCTATCTTTAGCCAGACAGACATCAAAACCACAGAGAAACAAACAATATCATCTGCTGTCCAAACCGTCAACACTTTGGTGGTTTTCACACCGCGCTGAACCCTACCAGGGTATAATAACCTCATTACAGTGCTTTTTAATTCATTTTTCATTAGTCTGTTGTGATAAACAGCTCAGGCTTGGTGAATAAGTATTTATAAATGTTACAAACAAGATAACATGTTTGGAGGCATCTGCTTTGTTGCAATGCATTTTCTATTTAATGAGTGCATTTGCATAATGTCTGCATTATTAAACTCATCTACCTTGAGGAAAGTATGAAGAAACACAGCACACACACAAAAGCATTTCATCAAGAAGGCTTTTTAGAGGCCGCTTAGCATGGAGAAGGAAAGCTCAGTAGACCAGAGCGAGTGGCAAAGGGCCACCAACTGAATAGTGCAGAAAATTGGAAGGATAAAATGGATGATTTTAAGAGCAACGTGACAAGCGGCAGTGAAATATGGACAAGACTTTGGGGTCAGAGTATGACATTTATTGTAACTCATATTACATGATAAAGAATGTGGTTTCCTTGTACATGATTTTATTAGCCTTGTTTCAGCTTAAGTATTTTAGCATCAAGATTTAATCTACAGGCCTCTGTTTTTCATATAATTTTTGTAAACGGGGACTAGAGCAGTGATACTCACAGAGAAAACATTTTTGTTAGCATGTCATGCACTGTATCTTCAGGCAGATGCATAACGAATTGGCTTATGAAATTTTTCACTGCAAATGCGCATCCTTAATTTTTTTTTAAAATGAGCTATATTATGCAGTATATACTGTGAATATGCATAATGAAAACCCTTTAGCTGTTTATTCTATTGTGAATAAGAAATGTGCATAAAATGTATTAAATGTGCAAATTTTATTAATAAAAGTATTTGCAGGTGATTTATTATTAGTGAAAAATTATATATATATATATATATATATATATATATATATATATATATATATATATATATATATATATGTTTAGGTATATAGTGTATTATAGATATTGATTAGGCTCTATATTTTTAGATCATATTTTACATAAATGGTGCATACTGATTTTTATTTTTATTTTTTCATTTATATTCTTAAAATGATAGAAACATACAAGTGAACATACAGAGACCTTAAAATAAAATAACATTAATAAATAAATAAATAAAAAACAGACTTTTGCATGCACACAATAAACTTTTTTTTTTTGCCCTCGAGAAACTATTCACGTGCATAGGCATCATACAGTATTTATCAGATTTTCCTCTATTGTTCAAGACATACAGTCATATCAGTTTCGGAGGTGTTTATCCTCTCCCAAATCATCAACTTGATAATTTAGATTTAAACCAACCTTATAAAATTAGAATAGATTTCTTCAAGCTTGATTTCCACAAAGGAGAGAGAGAGAGAGAGAGAGAAATCTGCAGCTGCAATCAACTTCTACTGGACTAAAAGGTTTGTAAAGTGCCCGATCTTCTAATTAAAACAGATGTCTTTTAATTGGCTTCTGACGATTAACAAATGTGCAAAATGGCCACACTGCTATTTATATTCTTTAGGTTAAATCTAGTCAGACAAGTAAACAAATGCATTTTGTCACCAACAGCTGGCCTCCAATTAAGACATGGGGGGTCAAAAGCAATGGAGGCTCACAGCCCGAACTAGCTATTAGAGGAGCAGACATCTTTCCCGGAGTCATCCAACAGCATTACATTAGCTCAAACCTTAGTGTACTGCCTTGCTGGAGAGCATTTGAAGCCATTACAGGCATGATGTCAACACAAATACCACCTCAAAATTACAGCTACTAAAATTGTGATGACTTCTAATATACCTCATTTTTGGTAAAAATATATGCCGATCTCAGAAAACACATCAAAGAGCTTAGTCAAAAAAGAAAAAAGAAAAACACCTTTTGTGGCCCTGCCATGTCATTTTTGGGGTTTATGAACAGTTTGCAAGACTAGTGGCATAAATATAAACATTACAAAAATAATCAGAAGTATTAAGCATATATATATATATAAATAAATAAATAAATAAATAAATAAAAATTCTGATATTACATCCTGCATTTCTAACGTTTTTTTCTCTGAATTCTTGTGTGTGTTCCCTCTGGCAGAAATGGACTTCTATATAGCTCACATTGCATGACGTTCTTGCATGAGCATTTATCATGTAGGCCAGATAATGAAAAACATAATCTACCATCTCTCAGTTCGTAGTTACCAGCACAGGTGATCACAGAAGCCTCAGCACTGTCTTTTGGTACATCATATAGGATCCATACTCAGATTAGAAAAGCAAACAACACTTTTGAACCAGAAAACCTAAGAAAATAGACATCATTTCTCACAAATGATGATAGAACAAGTTAGAAATCCAAAGCTGTTGTTCAGAACAGTCCAAACACAACTCAGTTATGCTGGTAATGATGAATATGCTCAGGAGTTTTTAACTCAGAACCATCATGCACCGCAGGCAAGATAAATAACCATCCAAAGCAAGACAAATGACTAAACTCCTAAGTCACTCCCCAGTTTTCTGCTAGATGGAGTATACGGAAACCCAATTTCACCATATGAATACTTAGATCTGTCTTCTGTCTTCATATAGCTCCAGGCAGAGAGGTTAGTAAAAATGTATTCGTTTCTATAGAGTGCTGCTTCTTTATTCAATCACAAATCCATTTTTTTTTTCTTTTTGTCCTCCTTGTACTGCCGGCACCGAGCACCTGATTGCAATAACGTGAGTGATGAATGGACCCCGAGCTTTGGCATAGCAGATGTGCTATATGCAAACCATAATCTGTTTTCATAAAACAACTAGGCAGGGTTCTAATTTTGAGTAACTCTATGGTTGAAAATAGTTTATAAATTATGGAAAGTGTGCTACTTGGTTTAAGAACTACTTACTAATTTTATTTGATTTAATTTTTTGAGGTCCACAAATACGTACTGTGTTTTTAAAAAGGACTGACTGTAACTGTGTCTAAAATTCATATACTATAGTCTGTTATAAGATGTATCTGAATTTTATTTAACAATTGTATTCCCTATAGCCTCTAGTTCAGTTTTATACCTATAATGCATTATTATTTAAAGTGTATAACTGTTGTGCATCTCACTGAACAGCACATAACACAATGTGGAGAAGAGCTTAAAAAATACAGTAAAAACAATATTGTGAGATATTGTCATAATTTATTTTATTATTATTTTATTATATATATATATATATATATATATATATATATATATATATATATATATATATATATATATATATATATATATATATATATATATATATATATATATATATATATATACATTTTAAAATGTATTCCAGTCATCCAAAGTGGATTTTTTTCACATGATCCATCAAAAATCATACTGTTCTTTTGAGCCTTCGGGGGTAAATATTAAGCAACAAAACTGATGGCACTGATCATAACAACAACCATTAATAACTGAGCACAAACAATAATAATAATAGTTTAACACCGTACATGTGACACTTAGACTAGAGTAATGGCCGCGGAAAATATCTTTATCATAACAGTATAAATAGAATTGACAAATATTAAAACTGAAAACAACTCTTTACAATTATAATAATTCACAATATTACAGTTTTTACTATATATTTTGATCAAATAAATGTAGCCTTCTTGAGCTATAAGATATAGGAATAGGAATACGAATACGAATACGAATAAGAATAATTTTGCCAAGACATTTTGTCATTCATATTAGGAGAAAATACAAATCTGAAATCCATTTCTCTTTGGCCACTTTTGTATTGACAATCTACACCATCTTATTGCAAGCACACATCAGCTGAAAAATAGCTTGAGTTATTGAATTGGCACATAAAAATAAAGATTAAAAGAGGCTCCGCGGGGAGAACTTGCAATCGTTTTTTCGCCATTTTACACAAGCTCTGTTTGGGGGCATTTTTCAAGGCACATCAAATCAGCCTCTAAACTGTCCTGACTGTTAGACTTTGGGGCAATCAATAATTCATGGTGCTTATTTTATACATGATTTAGAAACTGGTCAGGCAAGATGGCAGCTGGGTTCTGCGCTGAATTAAAACCCTGGCTATCTGCTTCGAATGAGCCATCTTCATCCCAGATCGACTGCAACAGGCAAACTTAACCACGCAAGAGCTCCGGAAACCTCGGCCAAACGAATCAACCTGAATTCCATTCTGCAATGCCGCTGTGGGCAGAAGTTGTGATTTAGAATGGGTCTTTGGCAGCGGCCTGCAACTCGAGCATTGCCATTAATCGAATGACAGCAATGCTGTTTTTCTCTGCTGGGGAGGATTGATGTTCCCAGTGTGCTGTGTGGGGCTAATGAGCATGAGGGAGATGAGACGGAGGGGGAAAAGCAACATTAACAACACCAACAAATAGACAGGAGGACCAACAGCTTCCAAACCCATCCATTAAGCACTAGTGAATATTTATGGAGCTGCCCAACATCTTTTTCCCTGTTTTGCTCTTTTATTCGCCTTTTTGTGCTTAAAAAAAAAAAAAAACACCTTTCCAAGCCAAAGGAGTTCAGAATTTACATAAAATACATTTTTTTAATTTAATTTAATTTTATTAAATTTTATTTAATTTTATTTAATTTAAGACACTGCCAATATCTGCATATTTATTTGAACCTCTTAATTCTGAGGGAATGTTCTCTCAGTGTGTTGCCAATTCTATTTACACAAATCCACCCTGATGAGTTACAAGATCTTGAGTAAACCAATATAATGACTTCAGTCATGCCAGTTTGCCACGGATGAATGTGAATAAGTGAGAAGATCAAGGAAATGTAATTAGCAGGTTGCTGTTGTTTCCTTTTTCCTGTAAATATTTATAAATTATCCCCAAAATAACTTCTTCATAATTTGATCCTAACAGAATGCACAGCAAACTTGAGGCTAAGATGTGATTTGTAGTAAAATAAATTGGGAGGACAAATTATTTTAAACACATACATTCGGTATAAATGTATGCATAAACATGAAAAGGTAATAATATTATAGCAACTGTATGTAAATTATAGGCACTGTATTTTTTATTTTTTTTTACAGCCAGTTATGCTACTTTATAACATGTTCCGCCAGATTTATTCGCAATGTCTTTTCTCTCTCTCTCTCTCTCTCTCCTCTCTCTCTCTCTCTCTCTCTCTCTCTCTCTCTACTAAATTACTGTTTTTGTTTTGGTCAATGTGATTCTAGCCAATTTACTCAATAGCATCTCGAAACCCCGGGTTGCCAGTAGGCAGAAAACATAGCATATTGAAATATGGAAGTGCGCAAATGAACTGTACACTGGCAAATGAAGACCTGCCCCTCTCAGTTACTGTTGCTACGTTCGACAAGCCATACTGCTCTTACACCACACATCATTTTTTTGCTTAGTCTAAAATACATCGGAAAGCAAAGAGGACACTGACAACGCGTCGATAGACAAGACAGAATAATAACATTTTATGGCTCTTTAATGCGTCATAAATTATCTCTGATCTTTTCATATTTACTTAAAGCACAAAATAAACATAAATGAACATCAGAAGGTATTTTATTTAATCCGCGGAAATATGTAAATACACACTTTTTTTATTTTGTTAAAAATCCAACAAAGTTATTCTACTCTGGTAGATTCGGCGTCATGACTGGTCAGATCGCCTGTTAATCAAGCTGCCTGTGAAGGGTCAATTTCGGTCATTCCTGTTGCGTGTCCTCAATCTGGCAACCCGAATAAGTTTCGAGTCTGAGAAGGAGGGGCGGAAGAATCCATTCTCTCCAATATTTTGAATTCAGACTGCACAACCCATTTCAACCACTAGCTTCAATATTAATGCACAAGTTTATTTTTCTCAAGATAAATAATTTATAATGACTAATAAATAAATATATAACTGATGATGAAAATTGTGGTGAATTGCTTGAATATGTGGTTTACATATGCAGTCCCATTTACCGTTGTTTGGCAAATCTTCGACACAATAAACAGCTTCACGAGTGCAAAATATTTCCCCAAACTGATTTCACATAGGGTTCAGTTGGTAATGTGAATGTATCACTTTGATAAACAGAAAGTTGCTTGGTTTGATAATGACTTCTGTGAGATAGAACTGGGCGATATATCTAACAATACGTTCATGCACATCTAGTGAGTAAATCTGGTTCCATGATTACCGCTAAATCGCCATCACCTGCTTTTAAATGGAGCAGCATTTAATAGACAGAGCCGTAGATCACTGACAAGCTACGCAATATCGCGTTCATTATCGAATGCGATTCATCTGGGATAATGAACGCGATATTGGGTAGTTTGTCAGCGATCTACGGCTCTGTCTATTAAATGCCGCTCCAATTATAAGCAGGTGATGGCGATTTAGCGGTAATCACAGAAGCAGATGCGTATGATCATATCGTTAGATATATCGCCCAACCCTACGGTGAGAGCAGCGCTTCATACATTGCTACACAGCTCCTAATAGACAATGGACTTCTTTTGGTCCACAAAATTTTGAAAAACAAAAATGTGTCATTTTCCAGGACACTCAAACAGTGTCCCCTACACAGTGTTCCCCCAAAGCTACAAAATTAAATCCACACAGGGTGGCATCTAAAGGGGGCTTTCCAGGATCTGATGCTATATCTTTCCTTCTGTAAATAAAATCTTAAACTTTGAGTCTGTACTGAAAGCTGATTACAGATGCTATGATAAGCCGCAAAACCTGACCTCTCATCAAGAACACTAGTCATAACAAATGCTGATGAATATCAGTGTAAATACAAGCCTGTGCTTTTAAATGAGTGCCTATCAGTGAAATGCTATGATATTGACTTAAATGGGCTTGTTAAGGAGGAATTCAAACAGTTCTTTCATTTTCTGAAGAGCTGGCGCTTAGACTGAGGAAAACATGCCACTTATTTATTTTAAGACCTCGATAATAACACTCAAACGAAAAGCTTTTTTTTTTTTTTTTGGCTGTGATTAACGTGACTTTAAAAAGAAAACTGAGAGATGTTTATATCAGGAGAGAAACACCGATGGAGTTTCTTTCTTTGACTGTCATTTTTAAGCCAACTAATTGACTAAAAGTAACTTGCTCTACTGTTCAAAGAAGAATGGGTTGCTCATGTTCCAGAATCCAACAAGAGACATTGGAATTCTGTCAAGAGTCATTGGAATTCAGTCCAGTCCCACTGCAATTAACATAATTAACACTACTGCCATCTTAATACAGCTCCACACCTCAGGCCACAGCCAGACTGCTCTCGCGGAAACTGGTATACATGCATAATTAATATGCCTTACCACATGCAATTAAATATGACTTCACACATGAAAGACAATGTAACTGATGGATTCAATTAGATAATGCATACAGCAAATGCGGAAAGGCCACAAAAATCAGTCAAAATCAGCTGCTCGGGCTATATGGGGACAGACAAAAAGGTTGTTGTCATTTGTTTTGTTCTTAATAAACAGCCCTGGAGATACTGTGTGTGAGTCAATGTGCATTATTAATTGTGAAAAAAAGAGCGTCTTTGTAATATTGTTTGTCATCAAAGTGGTAAATTTTGTTCAAAACAACTTTCTTTTTTAGCCCTACAAATATGTCCCAATGTACTTTTTTTTTAAATATATTTCACTTAGAAAAATGTCAGATGGAAGTAAGTGGGTTGAAAACACTGTAACGTTATATTGAACATAAAGACCAATTTAGAGGTTGAAATTAATCTGTTACTTATGTAATATAAGACATAATATAAGATGTTTTGCTCTCATCTCAAAAACCATGGATTTGTAAATAAAACTGATAATTAGTAGATGGGATATTTATATTATATAGAGAGAATATTTCATATTTAATGTATACATACAGGGTTTATCGTTATTTAGAACTAAATGAGCTAAATCTACTTTGGTTTAATTATGTTTCAATAAAATAAAAATTAAGTGAAAAAAATATATATCATTAAAGTTTCTCGTTTGAGTTCAAGTATTAGAATAACTAAAACTTAATCATAAGAATAAGAATAATAATAAACCGTTTTTTATAAATAAATAAAAAATGGCCAAAATATACAATAAAATGACAAAACCTTTAACTAAAATGAAAACAAAACAATTAAATAAATATAAATCTGGTTTAAAATATGAACAAAAAACTACATAAAGGCTCCAGAGTTAACTCTAGTCCTCAAGTAAGAGTTGCAACAGATGTACAAAGTTTTTTAATCACATCTGCTGCACTTTCTCACAGGTATCATGAAAGTTCATTCGGAAGCACACACTAGAGGAAGGAAATCCAGATGAGATCTCCACACTTCACTAGCGGCCGCGAGCACAGCTTTAGGCAAAGTCAGACACCGAAGAACTTTCTGAATGCCCACAAGATATGGACAAAGCATTTTAAACCAGACACATGCATAATTGAAATGCTCAAAGGGTTTAGAACTGTAAATGAAATACAATTATTATTTAATACAAGATAAGTGTCACAGAAGCCTCATGATAAATTTAGAGCGAGCGCTTATTAAGACCCTACCTTCACCGTCTGTCCTGCCTCAGGTCCGTCCTATTGGGAACAGAAGCAGATAATTAGTTGGGAATTCAGGAACACCTCTGTCAATAATTCAGTAGCATTTTAATTTCAAATGAATCACTGCACTTTCACGTGACCATGTGTGTGTCAAAGTGCCTCATTTTTATCCATCTTTTTTAATGCTTTTGAGCCAAGAGATACTTAAATTATTATTATTTTTATTCAAATACATGTGAATAAAGTTGGAAGAAGGTGAGATTTATAAGTGTAATGGCTTTAAAGTTAAATAATATGACTAATTATATAACCACAGAATTTAACAATGTATATACATTGTCCTATAAAATATACTGTACAATTAGATACAGTATATGATTGTGCATTATATGTTAAGTAAATTAAATTAGCAATGTGCAAATAAAATATCAAAAGTTTAGATATTTATTTAGTATTCTCATTTTTCACTTCCACATGAAAATCAAACACCTCTGACGCATCACCTTTTCAGAAAGAGAGCTTTATCTGTAGAACAGCCTTTCACTATTTGATGAAAGTAAATCTAATCTCATATCAACTCCTGCAGCAAAGGATATTGATTATTTTCTTTTGTCTGGTAAATTAAATAAGTCAAATTCTGAGCAGGACAAAGATTTCATACATCTTTAAAGGGTTAGTTCACCCAAAAATGAAAATCATGTCATTAACCCTCTGGATTCGGAAGTGAAAACAATGCGATGTCTGTTTTTCACGTCTCTCTTCATTATCTTCTAATGTGACCACGCCCCCGCGCTGAACGCTTTACTCAGATTGTTATGTTTCACTTGAATACACCCACACAACAGAAGACAACACAGCCAGACTGTTCTTCAAGTTCTTTTATTTTACTGTTTGCTTCGCGATGAGAGGAATAAGACATAATTCACCCCAAAAAGATTTGATGTGGTTGAGGATTTGAAATGTTGATTTCCTCAGAAAAAAAAAATGAAGCACTTTATTCAGCAGAGATCATAAACATGAGTAAGTCTCTTTTAATTTATTTATATACTTGTAGTAGTTTTCACATAACATGTAAACATTTTACTAGATAGACTTTTTCCAAACTATAGTTCCTGACTAAATGTATAATCAAGTGAAATATTATGAAGTTTCAATAACAATATACAATACTATACCATTCAAAAGCTTGATGTAAATAATATAAATGTAACAAATAAATGTAACTGTAACAAATGTAACAAACAATGTTGTTCTTTCAATTTATCCCCCCTAAAAAACTGGAAAAAAATATTACATAAAAAAAAAAAAAACCTTTGAAACCTTTGAATAGCCTCATCTGGCAGTCTAGAAAATAAGACTGTTAAAAGGACTTCTGAATGATAGTGTGACTGGAGTAATGATGCAAAAAATGAAGGTCAGCTTTGATTGTTCCTAATAAACTGTTTTACTGCTCCCCCAAGTGGATATTAAATTATGTTTTGGGATAATCAAATATATTCTAAATAAACTACAAACATAAAATTATATACATTGATTTTGTTCTCACATTCTTTCTTGTAACTCCTCACTCACAGTGACAGAGCTGAATGAGAGGCTCATTATGCAGCTCATTATGTGGGCCTTTGTCTTCTCAGGTGTAAATCACAATGATATTCATGATAGTTGATGCATACTCGCATATGACTTTTTACAAACAAAAAGTGTCTTAGAAAATTCAAATAAATATATTGTTTTCTGTAAGTGAGTAAAAAAGATGATTTTCACATAATTTAGAAAGAAAAATTCTAGGCTACAAGCTCCAGTTCTCAAAAAAAAAAAAAAAAAAAAAAAAAAAACAATGTTCTTTATGTGTTTTTGCCTTATTCAAGTGTTTTAACATTTTAAGTTTTTCACTAACCACACATAACATTTTTTTTCTCAAATACACAATCATGTACATACATGCTGCTCACATATTTTTATAGCCCAGTTTGTGCTGATTACAGTGAGACTAGACTTTAGCCATTTAGCCAGGCCCCAAAAATACCCTTAGACTCCAGAAGGTTAATGACTCACCCTTGTGTCGTTCCAAACCCATAAGACCTACGTTCATCTCCGGAACACAGTTTACGATATTTTAAATTTAGTCCGAGAGCTCTCAGTCCCTCCTTTGGAAATGTGTGTACGGTATACTGTCCATGTCCAGAAAGGTAAGAAAAACATCTTCAAACTAGTCCATGTGACATCAGAGGGTCAGTTAGAATTGTTGAAGCATCGGAAATACATTTTGGTTCAAAAATATAAAAACATTATGACTTTATTCAGTATTGTCTTCTCTTCCGGGTCATTAATGACATGATTTTCATTTTTGGGTGAACTAACCCTTTAAGGCTCATATAGTATAAAGCTGTGAAAATATGGACTTCATGCTCAAAGATTTATTTACAAGCCCAAACTGAAAAAAATATGCAATTTGGTGCAGTTGTGACATTTATATAGCCAAAAATCACGGTATACAGTAAATCAATAAAATCTTTCTAACAGTACAACAGACTGTTTACATAAATCAGTTGTCATATTTCCCAATAATATGCCAGTAATATGATATTTAAATGTACAAAAATATGATCAAAGCTGGAGCTGTAGTTATTGTGAGGCAAAACATACTGTAATGCACCAATGCAAAGATGATTGAGATATGAACAGATAAATGTTCTTTAAAAATTTGATATATATATATATATATATATATATATATATATATATATATATATATATATATACAGTATATAAAAATTGAAGACTAGATCACCATACTTAATTTAACTCAATGAACTTGTATAAGCTGTATGAACTTGTATACCTGAATGGCGATGGTTAGAGAGGACGCCTGAAAGTGTTTCTCAATCACATCGGCTATTTTCTGTGTGGTCATGAACAGATCTGCCACCTCATCAGGACGAAGATCTCGAAATCTCTCAACGACACGAAGAGGACAAACTAGAACATCTATAGGAAGAGCTTGTCAAGGAAAAAACATTTTAAAACCAGGAAAACACACATTACTGCACAGGTTTGGGTTCCAGTACATAAAAAGATTTCACTCTTTCATAAAGAGTTATAAGCAATATGCATGCTAATATGATTTTAGTGTGAAAATTACCCATATATATGCCATGACAGAGTGAAGCCTAAAACCATGAACTGGAATAAACAAATATATAAATATGAATAAATAAAATGAAATAAACATCAATAATAATAAAAATAATCAAATCTAAAACAAACGCACACACACAACTTCCAAACATTTGCCCTGTAGACCAATAAAATAATAATTATTATTACTATTATTATTATTTAATTTTTTTGAAGATTGTAAATTGTGAAAATTACTTGATCTACAGTAAAACGTTTTATTTAGTGCGTACCATTGTAAAGACTGTAAATCTTTAGCTTGGCTTAACTTTTATTGTAATCTGGAATATTCCTTTAAGTTGCATTTACAGAAAGTTAAATTGTATTTACAAGACAGAACATTCTTTTGAGCCTTTGTAACAAATTCACCTTTAACTGACAATGTGATTTCTGTTATACAATGGAAAGGTATTGCAGAATCTGAGTAGAACAAATCTCTTGCCACTCTAGAGATGAAGACAAACATTACAGAGGGGCCAATATCACCTAACTTAATCTAGACGAATAAAAAAAAAAAAAAAAAACTATAATAACCACATGAAGACAAAACAGGGACAGGCTGAACTTATGAATGAAGAAAGAAGCTCTGAACTCTGAATTTTTTTGTTCCTGCCCTGAATACTAATAACATGAGATCTACAGCACACATACACACTGATGTAAACCCACAAAAAACTCACACACAAGCAAAATAGAGCAGACCCTCCATGCCAGACAAATTATTGGAATATCAATGGTTCTGATGTGGGAGAGATAGGCCCAATTTGAATTGGAAATGGATGAATGATTCTGATAGGCATCAGCGTTCAAAAGAGAAAGCTCAGAGAGAAGAGTCCTCCTTCACAACTGCCCTGCTTGACTCCAAACAGCTTTTATTAAAAAAGATTCATAACATCTCATATCGCATGTCTCATTTCTTGATTGTTGTTTTCTTCTTGCCAAACGCTTCGATTCTATTCTTCCTGCCCTTCGTCCTTCATAACAAATCACTCCAGAACATTTACACTGAAAATCAAATAATTTCAAAATAAGACAAATACAGGACAGGCTTTCGATGCACATCATGGGATGGATGGATGGATGTATGGATGGATAGATTTTTTTTCATGCTGCTAAAAGGACCAACATGGCGTATACACTGAAAAGTTTCAGGGTCGCGAAAATGTGTGTTACATCAATTTAAAAAGAAAATATGGTTGCTCTTTAAAAAAAAAAAAAACAAGTTTGAAAACCATTGGTCAACTGGACGAATGGGAATACATTTCCACAGATACTCTCCAAAATCTTGTGGAAAGCCTTCCCAGAAGAGTGGAGACTGTTATAGCTGCAAAGGAGGTCAAGCTCCAGTCCAATAACTTTGTATTTAGAATACAATGCCGCTGTTGGTCTATTGTTGGTCTAATGGTCAGGTCTCCAAATACTTTCTATATAGTGTATCTCCAGTAGGTAGACTTACTTTGACAACAGTAGGGGCGTTCTCTCAAAATTAAAGGTGAACGATGCAACATACAGTAACACCAGCAGGCATCTCTTATACTTCATTAAAGTAGACTCTACAGTAGAGCTGCAAGGAAGGAAAAACATCTTCACTTTCTCTCTCTCTCTCTCTCTCTCTCTCTCTCGGGTCATGAAATCAATAGCCATTTGATTCACCACAAACAGGAAGATATTCTAACAAAACAATTTTATGAACTCTGTAAGCCACTGACATTAAGGTTCAGAGTTGAAAGAAAAACTTAGGAGGGATATTAACCATGCTGACATGAATACTGCAGTAAATTGATGCAAAAAAATTTCTCAGACCTTTTTTTTTATACGTTCATACAGTATATCAGCATCGTGTTGGCAGGTTGTACTGCATACTACTAACAAAAATGTGTTCGTATATCTTAAATCAAAACTCAGATACATTCTTACATAATTCATTCTTACAGCCAGACAGAAATTCATCATACTGTTTGAAGGACTACACTACATGAGTACGTTAGGCCGCTCACAGCATAATGGTCACATCCCAGGAGTCTCTGTGAAAGGCACACAAGATTTGTTTCCTCGGCTTTCATGTAAAGCTTGCTGGAATGCAATCAGATGCCATATTAACCGGTGTCTTTCACCCCAGTGTGGGCTACATGTACGCATCACTAGGGATAAAGAAAAAAAAAATATATATATATATATAGCATCTGCTTCAACAAAGCAGATGAAGGAGGGTAGTAATAGGAAAGAGATGGCATGCAAGATGGCAGTTTGGCATGAAATATTTACAGTTTCTTTGAGGAACCAGTATTGATGAGCTGAGGTCTGGTCATTTTTACAGACTTCATTTCTGGTACTGTATATGGAGGATATTTCGATCTATTCGGGGGAAACTAATTTTCTAAATGTTTGAGTTACAGGTTTTATCACCTGATGTCTGTGATGCCATGTACCTATTCAGACAGGAATAACATCTCTGTGTTTAATTACAGAGATGGGATCATCTGTTTTGTACATCTGGGCATTGCAGAGCTCACATGCTTTGTATGTGTGCATTGCTTATAGATATAAACCATAACATCAACTGCCATGACCATGTTTAATTTCCATTAAGGTACATTTGTAGCATAATTAAATCATTATATAATTCAGTGCAAAAATGAATGTGAGTAATCTTACCTGACACTGATATTAATGTAGTCAGTCTTAATAGTTTATGCGATTTTCTGTGAAACACAGATTTCTCTAATGCCCCCCTGTAAAACTGGTGCTGTCCAAAAAGAGCTTTAGTTGACACAAAATAACACAGTCAGTGACAGTCCTAGACCCAAACTTACTGTGAACAACAACGGATACATTTAGTCAGAGGTGAGTTAGAAATAAAAAGGAAGAACATTACAAACAATAAAAATACAAACACTAACAAACATATTAAATTAACTAGTTAGATATAAAATAATAATAGCCTACTATACAGAAACTGAATAAAGTACTAAAATTTATGTATATGTATATAGATTCATTCTCATTAAAGTTACTAAAGTTATTCAGTCAAGAGCAGTGAATTACTTTTAAATGACAGGGACAACAGCAGGTTTATTAGGCTACCACTTTAAAGGGGGGTGAAATGCTCATTTTCACTCAATCTCCTGTTAAGCTTGAGTGCCTATAGAGTAGTACTGCATTCTTCATATCCCCAAAAAGTCTTTAGTTTTAATTTATTTATAAGAGAAAGATAGTCTGTACCGTTTTTTTAATCTGTACCGTCTGGAGGCGTGACGTGTGGGCGGAGCTAAAGAATCACGAGCGCCAGTAAGCTTTTGCGTTGAGAGCGTCCGGAAGCTGTGACATTACCGTGAGGAAAAAAACATCATCCAAAACAAACCATGGCTAACAGTCAGATTCAGCGTATATTTATGATCCAGAATCAGATCCAGAGGCTGAAATTGAACAAGAGCAGCAGCAGCAACGACTACAGCAGGACATCCCTATGTGGTATGTATTGAAACTGTATATATTTGCTTAGCGGTTTTGGAAAATGACTAAGTTCCACTTTATGTCATCTTTTTTTTTTTTAAGGTGTACATGTGGGAAGTGCAATCTGATGCCAACATCGCATGTTGTTTACTTGATGTGCTTACGCGCCGATAGCTAAGTTAACAACACAGAGATATTTGAAGCAGTTTTACTCACCGCCTGCGTTTCCAACACACGATCGTGACCCTTTTTCGTTGGGATTGCATCATCCGTAAGAAATAAACGATATGCAAATCCGGCGTCAAATTGGACCTTGTTTGTAAAACAAGCATCTTCGAAATGCAGGGAACAAACACAAACCCTTGCACAACTCCGTTGATGCTCTGTAAAAATAAACTCCATCCACTGGTCCCTTAATGCTGTTTTTTTTTTTTTTTGGTAATCTGTGCAGGGTTGTCTTGCCCTGGCAACCAAAAACACACTTCTTTTGTGACATTTCACTCTCTCGCTCTGATCAGTGAATGTCTCTGCTCTGCTATACGGGAGCGCACGCTCTTCCGGGAGAAGTGCCTTAGGACCCATATAAGGAAATTCCGCTCCATCTAATGTCACACAGAGCCATACTCGAAAAAAACTTTCAGAAACTTGTGACAAACCGGAAGGAGTTTTTTTGGAACAAAAATACTCCTTCAAACGTACAACTTAATTTTTGAAACTTTGTCCACGTTTAGCATGGAAATCCAACTCTTTAACAGTGTAAAGAACTCAGTATGCATGTGGGAACGAGCGAGGCCGGTAGAGTGATTGGGAAATCCGCGACATCTGCGCCCCACCACCGGTCTTGAGTCCTACAGAGGAGATGGAAGGATATAAAACTGGAGCGACGATAGTGAAGGACGAGAGAGGACCAGGCCTGGGCCATATTTTATGTTTTGGTTTTTATTTATGCGCACCAG
Source organism: Carassius gibelio (assembly GCF_023724105.1). NCBI lineage: Eukaryota > Metazoa > Chordata > Actinopteri > Cypriniformes > Cyprinidae > Carassius > Carassius gibelio. Next base: position 7,323,001 of record NC_068406.1, read on the forward strand.
TCGTCCGTGAGGGGCTGGTGCGCTGTTTTGTGTTTATTTTGAATATTAAAGTTTAATTTTGATTGAGCGCCGGTTCCCGCCTCCTTCTTCCCGATGATTATGGAGATTTTATATCATTACAGCATGAAATAGTATTTCACCCCCCCTTTAAGACGGGCAAACTTATTGTCTCAGATGGCCTGGGTATGCAGAGCATTAGCAGCTTATATGGACAGAGCGCCACTGAGATACTGATACACGGATATACTCTAAATACAGTGCCCTCAAGTATTGGGACAGTAATGACAAAATTGCTTTGTTTGCTGTGTAGTGAAGACATCTGTAAATATGATTAAAAGATGAATATGAGACAACACTGCAGAATGTCACATTTTATTATTAGCTGTTTTAACACGTACATGTTTTACCAAATACAAAGGACAGCATGTAGTTGCTGGTTGCTGATGCCACCAGTGGTTTTTAAACTCTTCATTTCTCCATGTCTTTTTTTTTTTTTTTTTTTTTTTTTATAGCTCTAATTGACTTTAGTTGAGTTTTAGTTGACTCTAATTGAGCATCCGAAATACTTGCTTTGCAGCTCGCTCATCTTCATCCGGGTTTGTGTGTATCGCCATCAAATGAAAGACTTAGAATGCAGAAACAATGGATATAAATGATACAACACATTCCCTGATTTTAATATTTGAACAATTAATGCAACAAGATGCAGCTAATCACTGAGAAAGACCTGTGAAGCAACTGTTCCTATGCTTATGCTCATACCAGATAGGGGATGTATGTATATATAATGCCTCAATTCAAGGTAATGAATTCAAGGAGGTGCCTTAATTGAACAACAGTTACAGTTTTTTGTTCTTTATTTTTCTGATTGATGTCCATATGCTATCGTTCATGTCAGAAATGTGCATATACCAAACTGAATTTATCTCCTACACCATGTAAAGTAGTTTTTTTTTAACTCTAGTTTGACTGTTTTCTCATAATCACCCACAGATGCATGGCAACATCAGATCAATGGCAGTATTCTCAGTCATAGCATTTATTTGACTGCTTTCATCTCTTCATCTCAGGTTTACAGTCCTTTGCTAATCCGTCCTTTCAAACATCTGCCCTTGAACCTTACACTACTGAAACGTTGACACATCAACAGAAAAATCAGCTCTGAGCAGCTGAGTAATGTGATCGAACGATACCCACATAAAAAGGAAAGCAAGTAAATAAATAAATGGAGACACCACTGGAAACACCGTTGGATCGCAAATTCCAATTAGCCCTCAAAATCACATTCGGGAGCTAAGCGGCTAGCGGGAAATGAACATGGCAGTAGCCATGGCAGCCAACAGGGTGAAATTTAATGCAACAATTAGTGCTTAGTGCAGGGAACGTGACCTCTCTGATAGAGTAGGACTCTGTGCTCAGGATCCAGTAATGTGTGCTGAAGAGTGGGTCAGGGAGTCAATACAGTGCAAAATATGACCAAGATGGAACACAGGAAGTCCCCACCTCATCATTTCAGAGAAGTGTGACCCATCGGTGCTGATGAAACAATTAACAGAGGGAATCCACAGCCTTTGACTTTGCATGGTTTTCTTCTGTTCTTATGGCATGTCTTATATTCGGGGGGGTGTTCCCTCTACAAAATAGCAATGAAGCTTAAAAATAAAGGGTGTGAAAGTGTATAAGGTAAGAAAGGCCTATTTTCTCCCTTTTTTGCTTTCCTTTTTCCTTCCAGCTCAAGTTTTGACACTTAATAGGGCTATTTTGGACACACAAAAAAAGCAGGACACGACTGAGCAATACAGACAGTCTTTTAGCCTGTGATGAACCCAGCAGGGGAAAAATGAATCAAACTGCCTTTATTCGCTTCACACCGTAACTACAGGACTGTCAGAACAAAGAGATCTCAAACACAGCTACCAATCCAGCCTGTCTGCCTTATTACAGGCCTCCTAAAGCACACAAAACTCGCCAGCCGCCCGCTTGAGTGACAGAACTGCTGGCAAAGGGCTTATTTAGCAAATATATAAAAGAGAAGGTGAGGTAGCTAGAGTACGCTCTTTTATTTATCAACCCACCAAACTGGCTCTTCAATATACTGTACCTACCATCATTTTGTGCTGTCCTCATTGCAGTCATTGCAGACAAATGGCTTTTTAATTGCAGTAAGAAACCCTGCAATCACATGCTCCTAACTTTAACAGCATCAGTCACCTAAAACGTTTTAATATAAGCTTAGACTAATTCAAAAGCATGGTGTGGTCATTATATTTTATGTGCCATTTGCACCATACAGTTACGTCTATCCTCTGTATAGATGCAAACACAAGCACACAAACAGTAATTATCCCTAAGAACCAGGGCAATTAAACAGCATGCCAGGCAAAAGAGAGAGGTGGTTTATGTTCTGGCAGGAGCATAGATTGCATTTTTAGGTGGGACAACAAACAGAAATTTGTTTTATAGTTTTGATTTCAATGTTGACAATTTGATGTTTTGCTGAAATTGGAAGGAAATCACACTGTGTATTGGAGAGAGCGTGAGTAAGGTAAGGAACCTAAGCTGGTTTTGTGTGTTTTAGTCGGTTTAATGTTGTCTTAACTGGTTTAAGATGGTTTCCTAGCATGACCAAATGGGAACTGTCCAAATTCCCCCTAAAATCAGCCATCAGATCATCCTCGCCACTCTGGAAGACTAAACAAGACCATCAACCCAGGTTAGATGGGTTAAAGATTGATTTTCTCAGGCTAGTCATACGATTTGCTCAATTTCTGAGGTTCACTGCACTGCATGTAGTGATAAAGACAATATATAATTTGGTTTGAAGCAGCTGACAATAAGTAACCAAGATATCAGTCCATGTTAGCCATTAGCATCTGAGAAAACATGCTAAATTATAGAGACTTTATGCTAACAGTCAAAACTTTGATTTGTGTAACTAGAAACAAAATGTTCTTAACCTGTGAAGCAAATCCTTTCCCGTTCTGATAGCTAATCTAAAAGCAACCATCATTCTCTGTCAGGAAAGATCTCCCAATACGCCACTTCGCGAGGGAACAGAAGCATCCAAGGTGACAGAAAACTTTTACTATCTAATAAAACATTATCATTTGTGAGAGCACATATGGGACGCATCTGCATATACAGAGATTATTAGAAAAGCAGGTGACAAAAGCTCACTAGCGTTCAGCCGTCAGACAGTAGGTAGGCTAATACCACGGGGTAGGTATCACCAAAATGCAGCGTCCTAATTCCAAGGTGGATTTTTGGAGGCTCTGATCCATGAACTTGCTCATCATCGCTCTACACACCTTGCTGCACCTTCAGGTTAATGGCAGTATTCACACACAGGTTCATCCACATGTCTCTGTCCTATTACGCGGTGACAGACGGTCTCTCTGCGGCCTGCAGGATCATCCTTCACACTTGATTAGCAAGGCAAATAGGCAGGAACGGGAGCGTATCATGGGAGAAAGACTTCACATGTGACACCTTCAAATGGACGCCACCAACCCAAGGGAGAGTTTAATATGAACACAAGCCGTTTTCCTGTGACACGCAGGATGAGGGGAAAGCAATAATTAGGAAAGGATATCAGTGGGATGACAGAGAATGACTAATCTCAACAGTACTGAAGGCTGAGAAGAATGGTTAGCAGTACCCGCGTGGAATTATTAAAGATTTATTGAAACAAAAATGTTCATGACAGCAGGAGGATCCCTTGTGACTGGTCATAAATGATGGCGAAATTATTATCTAAATCATTTATAGTATATTATATCAATAAAACTGACAGTCATGAAACAGTTTCTTCATGTAACTTTTCAATATCAACTTTAAATAATAAAGTACAGCTTTTACTTGAAATATGAATATTGTATAATGAATATTTTGATTGGCGTACATTGATGAATAAATGGCAGATTTAACATTTATGTTTAGCAACTGTTTAAACAATTTTCATACACACCCATACTTCAATATACACTGTAAAAAATGATTTTTTGAACTTGTAAATAAAGATAGCATCAGTTAAGTAAATTTTACAAACAAATACTATTTTGTCTTTTTACTTCAAAATATCATGTTTAATTCAATAAGCTACTTGAGGTTTCATTTTTATTTATTTTACTTAAATACACAAGTAAATTCAAATGGAACTGACTAGGTATAAATGAAAGTTAAAACTCAAGTATATTTTACTTGGAACCGTTTGTTATGTTTACAAGGATTCTTTAAGTAAATATCAAAGTTATGATGCCATATTTCCCATCAAGCAATGGGGCATGAATAATTAAAAATGTACACTGTTTTATGGTTGCTTTTGTTGTTAGTTGTTTATTTTAGTTGTTAGTTGTTGTTTGTTTTACTAACATACTGTTTTGTGACACAAAAAATGACCCATTGATACTCAAACACTATTCACTGATTGTCACCGTCATTGTGTGTGGTGTACCAAGTATTGAGGTCTCTGTGTTCAGATGGCTATTAATTTTTAAAAAAGTGGGCATATTATCTTAAAATGATAACAGCCGGTCTACATGCTTATTTGCATGTTTGCAAGTGAACCAAATGCTTTAATAACACGGTGATTTACCAGTGTTACCTTGTTAAAGTAAATTGCATAAACTCACAGATTTTATTAAATTCAATGTTTAAGTTGTACTTAAAATATATGAGTGCAAAATTTGCAAAAGAAAAATACAGTTGTACGCTTTTTTTCAGTAATAAGCATTAGGCTACACAATGTAAAATTCAGAAACAAAGAGTCACCAAAATTAACTGGGAATTTCCAAGTAAACCTAACTTAAAAATGTCTAATTAAACCTACTAATAATTATGTTTAGGCTTTTACTTAGCAAATGTTTGTAAATTTACTAAAATTTTCTGAGTGAAAAAACTTAGCAAGCTTTTTTCAAGTAAATCCTACTCCACATTTTTTACAGTGTAGATTAACTTCTGAACATATGTGATAATGTGATTTTGTAATAAAAGTTATGCATTTTTAATATATTAAATATAACATTAAATATGCTGTGTAACAGTGTTGTTATTGTGAACGAAAGTGTATATCTCACAATTGGAATAAAGTTGAAATCAAATCAAACATAAATATCAGATGAAAAAATTAAAGCTGCAGTAGGTAACTTTTGTAAAAATATATTTTTTACATATTTGTTAAACCTGTCATTATGTCCTGACAGTAGAATATGAGACAGATAATCTGTGAAAAAATCAAGCTCCTCTGTCTCCTCCCACTGGTCCTATTGCCATTTGCAGAAATACACCGCTCCCGTTAAGAAACAACCAATCAGAGCTGCGGTCCGTAACTTTGTTTGTGTTCAAAATGTAGAAAAATGTATATAATAAGCGAGTACACCATGAATCCATTTTCCAAACCGTGTTTTTAGCTTGTCCTGAATCACTAGGGTGCACCTATAATAAGTGTTTATATTCGGACTATTTTAGATTGCTTCGGGGGTACCGCAGCGGAGTAACCCAGTACCTTTGTGATTCTTCATAGACATAAACAGAGAGAAGTAGTTCCGGCTAAGATGTTCATCCGCAAGACGCAAGCAGTTCTGTTTATTAACCGCTAGAGCGTCAAAAATTACCTACCGCAGCTTTAAACTTGACAAGAGAAAAGAAAGAAAGAAAAAAAGTAAACTAAATCTGGAATAAAAATACAATAAAGATAAATGCAAGGAATAAAATTATAATAGAACATAAGATGACTACTACTACTAATATTAGTCTTGAGGCCCATCTGGAAGTTTGATGAGGCCCCAAAGTGGGACCCAGCTCCATGGTTGAGAACGAATGACTGATAAAAAGTGGCTGTTTTTGCTGAGGTTGTTAAAAGTGCTTTTTTTGTTTGTTGCTGTCAACACCTCACACTGTCTTTAGTTTAGACTTCACAGCAGGCTCTAAGCCTGAATTCCCATCAGCACGCTGAGTGGCAGTGAAGCAGCGGGCGCTGGCGTGATGAAGACTGGCATCAGTGGACCAGTTAGTGCTGATATACCGACAGCCGCGCCAAGACAATGTAGAAGACACAGAGAAAACAGATCTCCACAACCCATCACGCTCCTTTCAGAGGAACAAAGCCATGCTTTTGCATCCCCAGCTGTGTGGCAGGAACAAAACGTCGAACCGGTTTAACATCCAGCCTGGATCATACATCATCTGGAGATGTACAGAAGGAACGGCAGGGCCGAGGGAAAATCATGCATATCATTTTGACAGATTCATTCATTTGTAAGGCATATAAAAGCATCTGCTTTCCATTTGAAAGATTCAAAAGAGGACACTCGCGTGTTTCCACAAGGGCACAGATCCACGTCCTTCCATTTCTCCAAGAGAATGGCTCTCTTGACTGACTGATGTCATTTCAGTCTGCCAGTACTTAAACAATGAAATAAATAAATGCTTGTACAATGAATGATGCATCAAGGTGGCATTCGTCTTATGATTGCATTTGTGTTTGGAAAGATCATACACTCGCAACATTTTCCATGCAAGGTGGAAAGCAAGCAGACAATTAGAAGGTGATTTATTGCCTTCCTAAAACAATCACGGCTATACCCTGCAATAACGCTGCCTAAAATAAGGGCCTTGAGATGAAATATTCAAGAGAGATGTTTCCACGCCGTGATGTATAGCAAAGGATATCACTCACCCAAACGCACACCTGAAGGATAAATAAACAGACAGCCAATGGTTGAAATTATGTGCGCATGACTTCATATTTTCTCCATAAACCTGACATGAGCTCTTTAAATACGGTGCAAATTTACAGCTGACGTTCCAGCGGAGCGTCTAGCACAGAACCTTTCATCGAGTAACACAACCCGGGTGTTTCTATTGTAAACCTCTCCTCTGAGACTCTTCCGGAAGTCCTGTCTGAATGCAGAATATTTTTGGCCTTTTTACTATTTTAATTTATAAGGATTGTGATCAAAAAGACATTAAATGACGCAGTGTAGAGGAATAAATGACATTGGAAAGGTGGTTCAAGCTGAATTCAAAACCACTTGGTTGCTAAAAACTGATAAATAGAAATAGAATTGCATAGAGCTGCTAAATGTGTTGAAGCATGAGTGCTAATCACTAGGCAACATATATATATATATATAAATCACGTGCTTTCAGATGGAGCAGCATTTAATATACAGAGCCGTTGTTTACTGAGAAGCTACGCAATATCGCATAAATAATCAAAATCGATTAATCTGCGATCAAGAATGCGATATTTGCATAGCTTGTCAGTTACTGTTTACGATGAGTGGAATGGTGCACTGTAATTGGTTGAGAGGACATATCACATTTTGGGGAAGCGGTTTGGAAAGGTAGGGAGAAATCATGACAGAATAACAGCGGATATTGTATTTTGCATGAAAAAAAAGAAAATAAAAAGACGATACAATACAGATTTTGGTGGGAACTCAATATATATATATATTTTTAATGCCATTTTATCACGTTTTGGAACCAAACTCTTCATATAGTACACACACACACACACACACACACACATATGCTTAATTCACTTTTGCAAATAAATATCACATCAAGGCTGTAAATATTAAGATTATTGGAAAACAAGACAAAAACACTGATTAAGAAAATGATTTTCCTTGCAGTGTGAAGGTTATTTCTCACGCTCTAAATTAAGAGTTTGGTTCGATGACGAGCGCTTTACTCATTTGATAGTGAGTGTCTTGGGTGAACATCTTTCGTGCAATTATCATTAAACTGTCAGGTAGGATTAGGGCCTCATAAGCTTTGCTGAGCGATCAGCAGCAGAAGCCCTGAAGAGATTCAGACGAATCCAAGGCCTCTCACTCTATGGCTGAAATGAGGAGGTGAGTTAAAGCCCAGAGACCTGCTGGGATTGTGAATACAACCTTTCCTTTACAAAACCTCTCTCCTAAGGATCACCATAAGCTTCCAGGATACAAAGTACGGATGTAAGGGCTTTAATAATCCCATAAAAGATTTCCTTCTCCGACAGAAAAGAGGGCAGTAAGTCATGTTGTGAGAGTTGTGAGAGTCATGCGAAATAATCTTCACTTCTTGTAATCAAGCACGTCGACATAATAAGACTGTACTTGATGCACCGCTGAGGTTTTTATATACTCCACTTTGTCAAACACTGCAAAGATGTCTTCTGGATCAGAAATGGAATTCACAAAGCATCTTCATCTTCAAGCAACTTCAATAGTGTCCATTAACGTCAACATGAAAACAACAACAACTCAACAGTTTATTTTCGTAAAACATGGCAAATGCAACAAACACATACACACAAAATGTAAGATGGTTTTTAAGTGCATCCACTGGTAATTGAAGAAATAATGAAAATCAACAAATACACAGTTATTTGGTTATTGGTTAACTTTACTTCCAGCACCCATACAGTGGCATCTAACAAAATTATTTTGGATTATGCCATTGTGCATTTGGACATATGTGCTAAAACACTAAGGAACATTGAACAGTCCATACTACTTTTCCTTGACTTACTAGCCTCTTTCACGCAGTAATACCAGTTAATTTGCGTAAAATTACCGGAACGACTTTACCGGTAAATTCAAAAATGCGCTGTTCACACAGTCTACGACATTCCGTCTTTTTTCCGGGAAAGCACCATTCACACATCCATTCCAAAATACCGGTAAATTCTGTGATGTCTTTAATCTCTAATCAGCTGCACTTGAATTTTTAAACATGGAGGGTAATATGTGTTCAGTATTTCTGTTGATGGTTTCATTTTTGTTTCAAACTTTAGAATTCATGCAACTGCTTTTGTTACAGAGACATTGTAATAGACGACTGCTTTGAATAATTATACTCACCATTAATAAAACACCCGATGCTGTCGGGAGTTGACCAATTTAGTGCAAATCGGCTTGAAATGATTAATAGCACAATGAAGTTGCGATTGTAAGTTGCAGTCTGTAAGACGCATTTTGCAGAAAAGGTGCCTTCACAAAGCCAATACTGATCCAAATTCATATCAATTAGTCTATCAGCGCAGATAAACAGTTTTGTGTTCAAATTGAGTTCAAAAGATGTCCCAAAGCAAATGGAAAAATTACCATGAATGTGACAGAGGGAAATTGTAAACATATATTTGAATTATTTACTAATAAACTAGTGTTTTCTGAATCTGTTTCCCAAGGATGAAGTTGCTGACTCGTCATCTCCTCATTAGACGCGCCTCCTAAATGGATTATGATTGTATTGAAATTTTTTGTTGTTTGTTTTTATTATTTCGTTAAGTAGTAATTCAAAGCTTTAGATATATTTATCGTAGAGTTTCGTTTTATTTTTGTAAGCTCTCCTGTTCAAGACGAGACGGCAGAAAGTTTGTTTTCTTTATTTTAAATTTCTTTATTTTATATTATGATCGCGCTGGCACCTATGTCCCAAAAAAGTGTGCTTTATCTTGCATTCTCCACACAAAATATTCGATATAGCGCACATGTATCTGGGTTTAACGTTAAAACATCGTTATGCTCAAACTGTTTTATATCTTTAGATTTTATTTTAGACAATTCGTGATGATTTGAGAAGGCTAAACTGATTAAACATAGGCTATGTAAACTCTCTTTCTGTGCTGACCGCTTTAAAAACAAAACTTATAAGCCTGTTTAATGATCAAAAACTGCTCCAAACATACAAAACTGAAATATTTTAATAGCTGAAATAGTAGTATAAGCTGTTTTGGGAGAATTGGAAAAAAAGACGGGCTGAACATCCTCAAGTGAGTTGCGGGGCAAACTGAAAGTTGATGCCGAATGTCCAGCACTCTTCTTCACTGCTCCGACTTCTCATTTGTACCCTATCTGTTTTTTCCTATGTAAAAACTAAAGTTAAAATTAAGTTGTAAAACTTAAAGTTATTATTATTTTTTATTATTATTGTGTTCGGCATGGTGGGCAGCGTACGTGTCATTTCATGACGTGTCGCGGGTTGAGATCCACTGGTTTAGAGCTACAGGATTTGTGGAGTAGCCGGACCCCCTAATAGACTGACAAAAGTCATAATAGGAACAAGAAATACTTCCACTACTACTTCGTTTGTGATGGTCGTTTATTTTTTAGATATTAAGATGCAATGTTTTCAGTTTATTGATGACCTGACTTTGTCCTATGAATGCATTGCTCTCGGTGACAGTTAACATACGTTTATCATACGTTACTGCATCACTAACAGTTTCTCTCAGATGACGACAAATTTCTTCATACCACCAGATAATGAGAAGCGCCTTAATTTCACTGTCGCTTTAGTTGGATGACATTTATTTTATTTTTTTAAACAGTGCGTGAATGCGACACATTGTTATGATTGACCTGGAGTAGACGTCTTACGTCACCGCATTCTGAACTCTTACGTGCTCATACATCCTTCTGCGTTCACACACAGCAGAATTCCGAATTTACTGGTAATGTTACAACTTCTCATACCGTTAAATTGCCGGAACAAATTTACCGGTATTTTTTAAAAGATCCACACATGATCTCTTTACGGCAATTTACCAGTAATTTTCCGGAAAAATCTGTATGTGTGAAAGTGCTTACTGTCTTCCTCCATTTTGGTAAGAGCATAGTTAGCATTGTTTACATTCAGTATGAATGTTACTGAACATAAAAAATTATGATTATGTTGATTATGTTCAGGGGTACTCTCCAAAATGGCGGAAGACGGTAAATCGGGGGAGAAAAAATAGTTGAATAAATTATGTTATTATTGTTTTCTTTGCGCACAAAAAGTATTCTCATATAGCTTCGTAAAATTACAGTTGAACCACCGATGTCACATGGACTGTTTTACCGGTGACCTTGTTGTGTTTCTGGATCTGGGAACATTGCATCTATGCAGCATTAGATCATGTAGTAGTAAAAGTAAGTTTTTGAGTAGATGTTGACTTAAGGGCAGTGGAGTACCATTAACAAGGTTTGATTGGCGTAAACGGAGAAATTATATGCGATCTGATTAAAGATTCTCCGAACACTTGTGGTCTCAAAAACACATTGATTCTGCCATGTTCATTTAAATTCTCAACAAGTGCTCCATAAAAACATTCTGCCTCAAAAAACAAGCCAACAGACAGGAATTGACAGTTTTGTCTGACTCGATCAATACCATCAATCTGTAGCTATCTTAAAAATCTGATATGATTAAACAAGAAGGAGGTGTGGGAAGGGGGTTGATGTGTGCCTAAATCGATAAACTGCGGTAAATGCTTCCAAGGAGTGCAGCCATGAGATGAAATCAGAGCACTCTCACGCTCTCTCCTCTGAATAGCAGCACTCACCACAAGAGCAGCTTGGCAGCGTTTATGGATCACAGGGTTAAAAGGGGACATACAAGAAGGGACCACTGAGACAGAGGGATGTCAAAGCATTAAGACTCGTCTGTCACATCTCTAATACGAATGCTCTGAGAAGGCCTTCCTCCACGGCCCACAGAAAGGGTCAGTCAGAACACTCTAAACGTCCTAAACATCAGAGCTGTACAGACACGTAATGGACAGCAAACCAGAGGAACATATGCATTACTGTCATTCTTTGTTACTTTGTCGGGCTCTGCTGCATATATTAGCTCCAGTGAGCTGTCTAACTAGACAGCATTTAAAAGGCAAGGTCGTAACCATTTTTAGAAGTCATATTTTTAATATTAAGCATTTATGTATTGTACACTTTAATTAGCATAATACAGTACAGGTCAAAAGTCTGGAACTTTTTTTATGTTTTTGAAAGAAGTTTCTTATGCTCAACAAGGTATTTGATCAAAAATACAGCAACGCTAAGACATATAAAAATATTGAATGAATTAATATTGTGTGCGTGTGTGTGATTTTGACAATTATGTTAAGTTGATATCTTCAGGCAAATATATATATATATGTATATATGTGGTATATATATATGTATAAGCTGTTCCTTCATCTTGGCTGAGCTTTCAACATTGTTACGTGGAAGGATGAAGCTGATTGGTTAGTTCTTGTCACATGACCCGTGGTGCGCTTGCGGCATTCTGAAAGGTTGAGATGTTTTTACATTTTGCTGTATCTAAAACGTACCGAACCGTACCGAACCGAACCGTGACATCATATATATGACTATATATATATATATATATATATATAGTGTTCAAATTCTGTATTTTATTACAGATTTATTTCAAGTAGATTTTTTTCCCTGTAACTGAAATCTTTAAAACATATAAACCTCAAACTATGTTTTATTAAGCTGAGCATAAATGAGTTAAAACGGAATACATGAATAAATGCATATATAATAAAAAATATGATTTAAATAAAAACCTGAACATATGTTTAAAATCTGCTGTAAAACATTATTATTATTATCTATTGATGAAAGTAAAATTAAGTTGTAAATGTATTTTATTTATTTATTATTTATTTTATTTTATTTTTTTGTGACTGCTGCACTATCCTTTACGAAAATTAACCACGGCTTTATTATAGTAGAAGTGTGGTAACCATGTTTTTTGTGTGTCGATTACCATTTGTATAACTACAGTTTACTACAAACACCATTGTTTAACTATGGTTAGTGTAGCAAAACCATGGCTCATTTGTGGTTACTGAAACTGCCTGGCAGCTCCATATGTAAGCAACAGAGCAAAGGAGCTCGCTAGGAGTGCGTGGAACAAAGCTATTGTGTTTCCCATACTAATTATAAGCACTGGGGCAATGTACACATAAAGCCATAGAAGAAAGAGGTGATAAGATTATTAGACTGTTAGGCAGCTGAGGTGAGGCGAGACCCTGAGCTGTGTTTAGCAGGTCCCTGAAGGCATGCCTCCAGGTATGAAACCGCCACTGAAGCTGTTTGTTCTTAAAAGCTTTGTTAGAAAAGCAGAGCGGCACAGTAAGATTACGGCACTGTCTACCCCCGACTACACGGAAAAACATTCCCCGCCGATTTTGTGTTTGAAGTCGGAAGGTAATAGCCTGCTGGGACAATGTTTGTGTTTGTTTTTGATGACAGTTGAGAGGCATGACAAAATGTTCTTTGTGTATTGTGTCTTTGGCCACCTGGTCTGGAGCTGCGTGAGGAGAAATCGGGGACTATCAGTTTCCGAGTATTACAAAACGAAACAACATCTTCTCGGCAGCTCTTTGAACCTACAACTGTTTGCATTCATTTTTGCCTCGTTTTGCGAGAACAAAGAGGGAATATCATTGCACTGAAATGTTTCTGAACTGCTATATTTCACTTATGTGTTGAAAGCTCTAACTTAAAAACCACAGAGTGTACTCAGAAAACTTTTTATAGAGTTTGTATCCCCTATGACAACACTGTGTTTTTATTGCACTGCCATTTCTTTAATGGATACTTCCAGAGCACTCGCAACAAAAAAATAAAATAAATACATGCAGTTTTGACACAAAGAAAAGATGTTGCGCCGCACAGTTATTTAGTCCCTTTGAGATCCACCTCTCTACAGCTTGGAAAAGGCTCTGACAATCACAGGGATAAAAGACTGGTTTGTAAATGTTCACGAGAAGCAAATACGTGACTTTCTATGTACACTACACATCTTCTATTCAGTGGAGTTCTGTAAATGGCCACACAATGAAAAGAACCAAGAATAAAAAGAGCTGTGACTAATAAAAACTATGGACACTGAGGAGTCTTTGAGTATTTGAAGTGAGTAAATTTACAAATGAGGAAGTATTTTATTATTATTATTATTATTATTTTTTTTTTTTTTTTTCATGAAATCTTTGAACAACCATCAACCCACCATTTCCAATTATTTAATCAATGAATAAAATAATCAAATACAATTTATTTGAATACACTTTATTTTAAAGGGGGGGTGAAATGCTCGTTTTCACTCAATATCCTGTTAATCTTGAGTGCATATGGAGTAGTACTGCATCCTTCATAAATCCAAAAAGTCTTTAGTTTAATTATATTCATAAGAGAAAGATAGTCTGTACCGATTTTTCCCGGAAAAACATGACCGGCTGGAGGAGTGACGTGTGGGCGGAGCTAAAGAATCACGAGTGTGAATAGGCTTTTGCGTTGAGAGCATGTGGAAGCTGTGACATTACCATGAGGGAAAACCCATCATCCAAAACAAACCATGGCTTACAGTCAGATTCAGCCGTTTATTTATGATCCAGAATCAGATCCAGAGGCTGAAACTGAACGAAAGCAGCAGCAGCAACGACTCGCTCCGAGCGGGGCTCGAACCCGGGTCTCCGGCATGGGAGGCGGACGCACTAACAAGGAGGCAGAGATATTTGAAGCTGTTTCACTCACCGCCTGCGGTTCCAACACACAATCGTGACCCTTTTTCCTTGGGATTGCATCATCCTTAAGAAATAAACGATACGCAAATCCGTCGTCAAACTGGGCCTTGTGAACAAGCATCTTCGAAATGCAGGGAACAAACAAAAACACTTGCACAACTCCGTTGATGCTCTGTAAAAATAAACTCCATCCACTGGTCCCTTAATGCTGTTTTTTTTTTTGGTAATCTGTGGAGGGTTGTCTTGCCCTGGCAACCAAAAACACACTCCTTTTGTGACTTTTCGCGACGCTCTTGCTCTGATCAGTGAATCGCTCTGATCAGTGGAATGTCTGTGCTGCTCAGCCTCGCTATACGGGAGCGCGCGCTCTTCCGGCAGAAGTGCCTTAGGACCCATATAAGGAAATTCCGCTCCATCTAACGTCACACAGAGCCATAGTCGAAAAAAAACTTTCCGAAACTTGTGACAAACCAGGAGTATTTTGGGAACAAAAATACTCCTTCAAACGTACAACTTAATTTTTGAAACTTTGTCCATGTTTAGCATGGGAATCCAACACTTTAACAGTGTAAAAAAGTCAGTATGCATGAAATAGCATTTCACCCCCCCCCCCCCCTTTAAGGTCCAATTCTCGCTATAAACAAACCATTAAATATGACGCATCCCTCATTAAACTAATAATTTCCTGCTTATTAATAGTTAGTAAGGTAGTTGTTAAAGGGGTCATATGACATTGCTAAAATGGTGTATTTGGTGTAATGCAATGTGCTTATTTTTCACATATTGTATATTACTGTTTCTCCTCTATGCCCCGCCTTCTAAAACACGTTTTTTACAAAGCTTGACATTTTAAACATAAAACCATGTCTGCATTTGTGATCTGAGAAATGACAAACAACAAGCTTTGCTCAAAACTGGCGTTTGAATCATCAGTGGCAAATCCTTTACATATGTAAACCTACTTACAGACTGTGAGTCAGAACAGCTGGAATTGTAATCTTCTCTCCCAGGATCAGGAAACAGTTCTCCATAAAATGCACTGCACACATCTGAATATTTGGGTTGATCTGTTCTGGAACAGTGTTGTAAATACAACTTAACCACTGATTTCTAGTTGCGTCCTCTTTTGGAAGGCCAAACAATGTATTTTCACTTTCACAATGAAACAGAGTCCAACATGGTGTCGGTGGAAAGAGCGAGAATTAAAGATACGCCTTCCTTCTTTGGGAGAACATCTGGGCATTATGCCAATTTTCCCACAACGTGATGTAAACACGTAGGGGAATGTTTAAACCGGCGTTTTAGGAGGATGTGGACGAGTCTAAACTTCTCTAAGAATATCTCTTTGGGTTTGAGACTTTAGTCTTTTCAACTTTAGGGATCTTATCTATTCACAAACAGCTTGTAACACCCCGAAGAGAAAAGAAAATATAGGTATTGGGTAGGATTAGGGATGTAGAATATTATAATGCAGAATATATATACTATTAAACAGTCAGTATGTTAATAAAACCTCAGTAGAAAAAAAAAAAGAAAAGAAAAAGAAATACAATTAAATGAATTTTTTTTTTTTTTTAAGTTCAATCAAGACAAGTAATAGCAAACCAGGCATATTTCATGCTGTAGCTCAGGGCCTGAGTGTGAATTTATTTATTTATTTATTTTTCAGTTCCAGTGAAATAACATGTGAGTGTAAAAGGAGTGATACTACCACTGAATACATGTTACTGCTGAGTGTGAATATTTCATTAATGTATGACCACAAAGAATTATAGTCTGCTTAACATGGCATTATGTTTGCATATGTATTAGTGTATTAATCTAAGCAAAACTGACATGCTACTTATCTGTAAAAACACATGCATGTTATGTTTGTTGTTTATGTTTTCATCTGGATAGTGTTTGCTCATAATATTCGATTTAAAAGTTTCCTTTCTATTTGAAGTTTGATGCTCTTCATGCATAGAGAAGATCTTTAAAGTTGCAATAACTAAAGTCTTCTTTATAAAATATTCTTTATAAAAGTTAAGAGTCAACCACCCCTTCCTAAAATGGCTCATTCTAACACGCCCCCACGTCTACGTCACGATGTGGGAAGATTTTAATAACACCACCCAAATGTTGTTGTTTTTTGTTTTTCACTGTTGCCGCCGCCACCATGTCGTGGAGACACTGTGTGTTTTGTTGTGAAAGCGAAGCTACTTTGTTTGGCCTTGCAAAAGAAATCTAGAAATCGGTCAAGAAATAGAACTAGAAATCTGTGGACCCTTTACAGATTCGATTGATGTATTGCTCTTATCTGTACGATCAAAACTGAAAGTGTAATTTAAGTTCTTTTCGGGGTTATCAGGAGAAAATGACTCATAACGCGCATACGTGTTAATCGACTCCAGAGGGTTAAGTTGTATTTACAATACTGTTCCAGAACAGTTCATCCCAAATATTCAGATATGTGCAGTGCATTTTGCAGAGGACAATCAAGAAAAAAAAAATATTTTTGTTTCATGTGAGAGTAGCCTACAATGCAGGTGTCTGTTTCTATAAAGTGGGGCAATTCCAACTTTGCAAGGACAGGCTGGCGCTTCTGACTCATAGTCTGTAAGTATGTTTTCATATGTAAAGGATTTGCCACTAATGATTCAAACATGAGTTTTAAGCGGTGTAGAGTAGCGCTTGTCTGTCGTTTCTCAGATCACAAATGCAGACATAGTTTTATGTTTACGCAGCACGATGTTTATGCAACGCAACGTATTAAAAGACAGTATAAGTCGTAATAATCTGTAATTATGTGCCCACCTTGATTGTAATGGGTTTTATTGGTTTTGTCTCATCTTGCTGGGAGACAGCAGCACAGTATGACATGGGGTCTAACATTTCTGTCACAGGCTTACGGCATTCGGCCAATCACAATGCATGGGATAGCTGGCCAATCAGTGTACACCTCGCTTTTCAGAAAGCTTTATCAAAATCAATATGTTTCAGAAAGGCAGAGCACAGAGGAGAAACAAAAATGTACAGTATGTGGAAAATAATGTTTTTAACCTTAATCCACATAAACACATTGCATTACACCAAATACACCAATAATGTTATTTTTCGCAACTTCATATGACCCCTTTCAAACAAAACATTCAATAGTAGTCAATATGTTCTTTATAAGATTTTTATCTGATTTTTGAATGTTTCTGATTCTGATTTTTTTTCTTCCCCAGATGAAGCTCCAACTAACCACTAATAAGCAGCAAATTATGAGTTTACTGAGGCAAAAGTCTTTGTTAGTGATTTGTTAATAGTGAGAATTTGACCTTAAAATAAATTGTAGCCAAAATTTGTCTATGCTATATTTAGGCATTGTTTTAGCAAATTTTACTGGTATTCTGATATACAGTGCCATTTAATTTCCAATTTGAAAGAAAAGTCCTGCTCCATGATTTCATATTTTAATATTCTGTTTTACTGGGAAACCCTATCATTATAAAACTAAAAAAGGTTGCCAATGTCAAAAGTATACTTCCAATACATTACATGAACCAAAATACAGAAAGAGATTTGCAGAGTAATAATTTCATGCCACCTTAATTAAAAGAAAGTGACATAACGGTAAAACTGCTATCCCCTAATTAGTGACTCCAAAATAATGTAATTGCTTTTGAGATATAACAGTCATATTTTTGCCATAAAGTTATATCGCCACGAGGAAGAGGATGATAACCACCAGGGAAAATGTGCTGATCAAAGCACTCAGCGAGCATTCAAACCTACTGAAGGTCCCAGTGGAGCAGGCCATGTTCTACTACATGTTGTCCCAAGTGAAAAAAATAAAACAGCATTATTGGAGCAACATCATATCCTTCCCTCTGGATCACTGTCATCCTCATCTAAGAGCATATGACACCAAGTCTCGTGAGCCTCAAGCGATCCATATTTCAACCAGATAATGATTTAAAAAGCACAGGCACATGTATGGCCGCCCAACCCTTCAGTTCCTCCCTTTAGGAACAAGAGTCACTGAAACTCTCAGCTAGACATGCGAAGTAGAAGCCTGTTTATCCTGAAGCAAGAAACTACAATAACAAAGAATAAAAGATACCAAAAGAAAGCAGAAAGCCAAAAGTTAGCTAGAAAGGTGAAGCACAACTCCCTTGAGCTTGACATAATGATAGTTGTGGAGGCTTTTTCCGCAATCTCCACTCCAACAAAGCTTTCCAATAACATTTGGTATATTGTGTAGGCTCTAGTTATAGTGTTCACTCGAAAATATTATGTATTCGGCCAAACTCAGCTGAATATTGGTCTATACTTCCCACAAACCTTCAGAAGGCCTGGAATACTACACAAAATCACGTGGATGACTATAATGATACTGAAACAAGATACTGAAGCAAGATATAAAGCAATGGCCAACGCAGAAATACAATCTTGGGATGATTGACAAACTCTATTATAAAATTGATTGGCTGTGGGCTGTAGGTCAGTGATGGTCATTTGTTCAATGATTTAGAAATAAAAACAAACAATACACTGATTTCTTTTTTTTATAAAATGTATATTCAATGCCTTTGTCTACTATAAAAATTTTATGTCTCAATATTTTCCTAATTTATTGGCTTTGTTCAGCAAATTATAGACTGACAACCTTAGTAATTTCACATTGCACTGGTTAATGGAGCTTTGTAACACTGTTTCACCGGAGACTACATGCTGACTTTATAATAAATGTATTACTCATCTCATATCCAGACAAGCTTCCCTTAGTTATATGAATATCACTGTATGATTTTTTTTTATTTTTTTTATAAGAAACTTAAGCCAAATTTGATGCTTGCCTGGTGTGGCCAAAGCCAAACACTGAAGTCTGGCATGATGGGATGTACTGTATAATTAAATGCATGCATGATACATTTTGAATATCAATGAAATTAACAGACAGCAGCGTTGCCATGACTCCCTTTTAGAATGAAATAAATTTCTTTTTTTTGTGGGTAAGTGGGTAAAATATGTATGCACGGTAAAAATCCATTAACGTTCGCTACAGAAATGCTCTTCTCATCAAGGGATCTCAACCTCTGATTCAAATAAACCACTTCAGCTCATCTATTATTCAAACCCAAGTTCCATCTACAAATTTATTCATCTACGCAAGTCAGTAAATTGAAAGGGATGGGGGAAAAGATGGAAAGGCGGAAAAAGAACAAAATGATTGTTCTGTATGATGGCAAATTTGTTTAATATAACTAGGAATGTGCACATCCTTGTATGAATCATTTCTATTAAGCAGTAATAACATCACTGAAGAGTAGAGAAAAAAGCCACATTTTTTTTCACTATGTAAGGATAAAATCATTCAATAAAAAATAAATAGTTTTTCATTCATTAACCAAAACTGAATCAGTCTGACCTCAGAGTTTTGATTTGTTTAGATGGTATACAAATTATCATCTTAATAGTGTAATTGCAGTTGAACACATGCAAAAATTCAAGCTTACATATCTAGAAGCACTTGTTTTGATGTACTTGCATATATTTTGGGTCCATCTTGGATGATTTTTTTCTGTGGAATGTTTGTACCTCTTTCTTATGATTGCACTTTCTGTAATAATACTTACAACAAACAATAACTAAAGCATTTTTCCAATATAACAATACAGTACACATGCACAAATATACAAAATTGAGTTTAATATTGCACTTTTGAACCAAATGTCAACTAAAATTTATTTTTTGTTGATTAAATTATTGACAGACCAAATATGACATTTTAGTAAAATTGACTTAATAAATTAAAATAACATCAATCAATCCATACACAATTAACATATTGTGAGGCCCTGTCCAGCCGGAGTGACAAGACATAAACATCAAAACCCATTATAAATGTGATATAAAAATTTCTAGTCGTGTCCTCTTTTGGAAGGCCAAACAAGGTAGTTTCGCTTTCTCAACGAAACAGCATCACACACCGCGGCCTTGAGTGAGTGAAGGCTGGAGGCCTAGAGTGAACCGTGGCCTAGAGTGAGCAGAGGCCGACAGCCTTGAGAATGGCGAGGGCCGGCAGATTCTACTAAGGAGCATCTGGCTGTGGGCTGAACTCAGCTCCGTCCAAAGTGAAAGCCGATCCGACAATCCACAGTGCAAAGTTGATGTTTTTCCTGAGTGACCAGCACTGATCAGCTCCAGGCAAGATGAAACAGATATTGTCCTCTTTTGAAAGGCCAAACAAAGTAGTTTTGCTTTAACAACCACACACACAGCATCTATACAACATGGCGGCAGCAACAACAATACCACAATGAGAATAAAAGGTACGCCTACTTTCTTTGTGTGAACATCTGGGCAGTGTTATGCAAATATTCCCACATAGTGATGTAGAGATGTGGGGGCGTGTTAGAACGAGCTGTTTTAGGGGGTTATGGTTGAATGTTAACTTTTATAAAGAATATCTCTTTGGATTTGAGACTTTAGTCTTTGCAAATTCACAGATATACCCTATAAACAGGTATATAGGATTAAAGAATATTTTATTTTAAAGAAAAAAAAATACGGTCACACATTATTTTAATGTCTAATTTTCACTATTAACAAACCATTATCTATGATATTTGCCTCAATGAATGAATAGTTAGTAAGGTAGTAGTTAAGTTTAGATGTATGGCAGGATTAAGGATCTATATGTGATTTATAAGTACTAATAAACAGACAAATGTTAATAATAGGCAGGCTAATAATCAACTAGTCAAAGGGTTAATTCATCCAAAAATGAAAATGATGTCCTTAATGACTCACCCTCATGTCGTTCCAAACCCGTGAGACCTCCGTTCATCTTCAGAACACAGTTTAAGATATTTTAGATATAGTTCTGAGAGCTTTCAGTCTCTCCATTGTAAATGTGTGTAGGGTATACTGTCCATGTCCAGAAAGGTTATAAAAACATCATCAGTAATTCATTTACTCAAACAGTACACTGACTGAACTGCTGTGAAGATAGAACCGAAGATGAACAGAATCAGTTCAGAATCAATCACCAAAAGAACCAGTTCGGTTTGGATGCGCTGTATGTCAGTCTGCTTCACACTGAATAACGCATGTGCAGTATCATCTGCTCCTCGGTTCTCGAATCAGACGCGTCCGACAGAAACGGTTCTTGGTTCATTGTACTGTTCATCCGAAAACTGATGCAACCGGTTCTTGACTTGAGAACGAGTCAATTTTTCGTTCTTTATTTGGCTCGGCTCGCCGTTCATCTTCAGTTCTCTCTTCACAGCAGTTCAGTCAGTGTACTGTTTTAGTACATGAATTACTCCAGAATATTGGTTTGTTTGAACTCAGAGGGAGTGTCAGCCACATTTAAAAAAGTTAATTAAATGCTTAAAGTAAAAAGTGGATTAATGCTTATTGGAGACGCGAACCGTTTCAAACGATTCAGTTCGATTTGGTGAACTGGTTCAAGAAGATCCAGTTACATCGAGTGATTCGTTCACAAACCGGACATCACAAACTGCAGTGTTGTGAAGGCGCTCACAATAGACCCTGAAGAGAAGACAATGCTGAATAAAGTCGTAGTTTTTGTTATTTTTGGGTCAAAATGTATTTTCTATGCTTCAACAAATTTTAACTGACCCTCTGATGTCATATGGAATACTTTGATGATTTTATATTACCTTTCTGGACATGGACAGTATATCGTAAATACATTTTCAATGGAGGGACAGAAAGCTCTCGGACTAAACCTAAAATATCTTAAACTGTATTCTGAAGATGAATAGAAGTCTTACGGGTTTGGAACAACATGGGGGTGAGTCATTATTGACATAGTTTTCATTTTTGGGTGAACTAACCCTTTAATAGTGAGAATTGGTATCAATACTACCAAAATTCTTATGAATAAAACAACAACAACAACAACAATAAAGAACTGTATAAAATGCCTGTGATTACTCAAAATGTTAAGTAAATAGATCTCTTCCTAACTTTTGGAACAAAACTAGAGATACATGTACATAAAGTAGGAGAAGAGGACAGAGAAAATGTGCATATGTGTGATCATTCAGCAGGTTTGCCTAAGCCCAGAGTTGAGCAGAAATGAAAGCCGCTTCTGACACTTATCTGCCACATCCCTCACCTGGGGAACGCTGGCACAGCGCTGGACCACCCCTGATAACCGCTTAATCAGTCTCGGCTATTTATGAAGGACGACCCCTATGCGGACAGGATTTTTAATTTGCTGTGTAATCGTGTACACTATTAAATAGGAGCACAGGGCTAGATTAAATTTAAAAGTCAAATGATTTGTTGAGGACTAAGTTTGTGCGGTGTGGTTTGTGAGATGATGATGATATTATACATGCCGTCCTGCGTTGACAACTGCAAACTTTTGGAGATTGGCGTCCTGCAACTTTGTAGATTGGCTTGACATCGGCACAGTGAGCGGCACTTTCAATCAAGATAAACTTGATGTTGTCCACATAACTAACATACTGAAGAGACGCTCTTCATATTAACATAACTACAAATACAATTGCTTGAGATGTATCTGCTGTAATTGTTAATGGTAATATGAATATAAAAAAAAAAGGTGAATTAAAAACTTCATGAATAAACCATTAAGGAATATCCGTTTCTTATTTGCCTCCTCGTGGGTCTGTCTAAAGTGGTTTTACAGCCAGAATGCAGTTCATTTCAATCTTGTATAAATCCATAAAATTAGCAACTGAAAGTGGAAATTCATTCCAAGGGAAAGTAAAACATGAATATCAGTTCTGAGAGAAAAAAAAAAAAAAGGAAAATGGGTGTGGGGGGAGTGGAGTACAATCTGTTCCTGGAGATGATCTGGGTATTTTGTAGGATAAGATGCAGAAAGCTGAATGTGGTTTCCATGTGTTAAAAATGTGCCAGAGGAACAAAGGAACCATCATCCTCCATGTCACATGCAACATTCGCATTAGTCATATCAGAAGCCTGAAGACTTTATTAAAAATAATAATAATAATAATAATAATAATAATAATAATTCATCTGTTGGTGATAATTAAATGTTTCGACATTTTTGTGAGGCTGCATCCACACCAATAGGTGTCAGTATAAAGTCCAAGGCCGCTATGGCATTACTCAGCAAAAATATACAAGGTATTTTGTACCTAAAAATGTTTTAGAAATGAAATCTGTATAAATCAGTGATATAACAGTTTTTTAAATGCCACAAGATCTATCCATATAGAGTTTCTTCCAATAATGTGGAGCCTTTGATTTTGACAACAAAAGACATTGGAAGCTTTTGCTATCGTAACTATGGATGATTACACGGTTACTGGCATTTTAATGTCTGCATCAGATATTTGTATATATCTGTTTGCAATCAGCACAGACCTGTGACCCATTTTAAATGGACACTTAACAACTACGACTGAAAAGCCTACTGTCTATCCCCATTCAATGGAGAAAAGAAAGAAGAAAAGAAGGAAAAAAACAAAAGATCATATTTATATTTGACTCTATGCATTTAGCTGCAGATCACTTTTTTTTTTTTTTTTTTTTTTGCATTTCTTTAGCCACAGTCCGTGGATCCTCCTCCTCATTAAAAATTATTATTGTCACTATCGAGACTTGAGTACACAATTAATAGCTCCAATTTGTCTCTGTTCAAGCTTCTCTAATTGCAGGAAACCAAGTTTTTGCAAGAGGATGCACATTATCAGCTTGAAAAATCACTCAACTAATGGGCCTTAATTTGATTTAATTACCAAGTTCATTAAAGGGGCGAATTAAGACATGTTTAGCCAGAGGGCTAGTCAATTCATCTCTGTGTTACTCACTGCTTAGCATGATTTGGTTTATATGAGAAGAGAGGAAATATGCTTGTTTGGGTATATACATATGTTGAAGTTGGCACCAGTCGTTGAGTTTGTGTAGACAAAACATGGCCATTCAGAAGAGTATAATATGAGGTTTAAGATCTATTTGCATATCTAAGATGGGATAAAAAACTGTGTTGGCAAGCTCTTGGCAAGTCTTGCTTGTGGTCTAGTACAGCGGTCCTCATTAAACACCAGTACAAAATCAGAAGGAAGGAGTTACTTGGCTTATGAAAGCCACCTTTCTTCTAGTGGATTGGTTTCAAAGACCTCTGTGCTGCTGTCTTAAGGTGCAGTCACATTTACCGTTGTTCTGTGAATTTTTGTGGGTGAAATCGATTTATTTTAATAGGAATTCATGCAATCATGATTTTTGTGTAAGGGTTTCAATATTGACAACAGTCAATTCACCCTTTTATTATTTGTGAACTCTCCTTCAGCCTCTCAAAGCCTGGTTATCACATTTCAATCATGACAGCTCTTGGAAAATTGTATCATGGTAATGGATATGACAATGTTAATGTATTTGGTATTGGCAGAATAAATCTTTTATGCTGCTTCTGCTGTTGGTTATTACTGTTGTTACAATACAATACTGTTACAGTACAATAACTTGCTACTACCAATACATATGCAGATACGGTGCTGTAAGTATTTAAGACATCCCGCTGCTGCAGATCTATACAGGTAGAGCAGAAGAAGGTGGAGGGTTTTAGAGGAACCCTGAAAATGCATTGCGAAAAGCCTACAATACCTGGTGAAAGCTTAAGCACTGCCAAATAAGGGGAGGACTAGCTAAATTTTTAACAACTGACATACATGTGTTGTTGAATATTTGTCTTAATTGCTTTCCTGTATTCGTCTGTTTGCCATGGGGCCACACTAGTAGCACCAGACTAAGGATGGCCTGCTAACCAGATGCCACTGATGGTTGTCTTTTTGAAGGAACTTATATCTAGAGTTCCTCCAAAAAATTGTCTTGGGCATATGAAGGTGTAATGTTCTTGCCATGTTGTTTTGGTGTTGTTAAAGATCATGGAGTGCAAAGAAGTATTTTGGTCAAAGTGAGTGCATGGTTAATTACTTTAGTTGCATGCTTCCCTCCTGATCCAGGGCTTTTAGCGGATTCGTATTCTATGGGAGAGCAGAAAGCATCCTATAGTCCTCTAAGTATGCAAAATGGGGGGCAAATTAGGGAAGCAGTCATTTTTTACAGTCCTGATTAAGATCCCTCCAAAATGAAGATAATGAAATATTCAGGAAGGTAAAGCGTAGAAACAGAAAGGTGTAGGATCCTTGTTCTGCGTGGGAATTAGGGATTACAAATAAGGTTTTTGGTCAAGGTAGGGACAGGGTCCAGCGGTCATACACAATCTATCTAAAGGGCATATCTAAAGGGTGAATGGGCATGGCTGTCCCTACGTGTCTTTACATTTCACTAGTGAAGGATTTGCTCCCTTCGTGGACCTGTTGTGTATGACAAGGCATCACTATCTTTTGGTGCACTTCATCACACTTTGCCAGAGCTGTTAACTCATGGCACCCTCTTCTTTTGTGACGGTACCAGTTGGGAGCCTGACTGAAGGGTGGCAATTTAAGGGTTGAGACAGCACTAATGCAAGGGGAGGCAGGTACACTGTGATAATGAACCCCAAGAGAGGAGATATTCCTTAGGCTTGGATCAGCAGTGAGAGATCCCCAGTGCAATATGACATTCTAAAAGCATTTCCGATATGATTGTACAATGATGAGTGTGTGCATGCATGCATTTCTTGCAGTGTATCTCCTAAGATATCAAAGTAATTTCAACACTCATTTTCTTTTCTTTTTTCATATGAGCTAGGATGATATCTTTAGCTTGCAAACGGATGGATGGGATGATCAATAAATATGAAAAAATATATTACATTCTATGGAAATATATGAGCTGGAGGGTAAAGCAGCAGTCTTCATAACAGTTCAGAGATGGAAAAGAAACCAAGGTTCATGAAAAAATCTAAAAATGGAAGGTTCACTCCCCAAGGCCAAATGTCTTTTCTGCCATGCAATATTCTACAGATCTAAAAGCAAGGTTGTTATTTGAACATTTATAATACAGAAACAGAGCGGAGGACAAAACCTATTATATTTGAGAAGCAGAATTTGATAAACAACAAATGAAATAAACCGTTTTGTCCACTTCGGGCAAGTACACCTCTATTTTAGTGAACTAATGAAATGTAAATCGCCTTCAGCTCACTTTAGGAGCCCTGTTAGATGAACGTAACCCATCTCGAGGGGATGAACCTCAATTTCAGGCTTTTCTAATGTCCTACAGATTCCACATTTCAATTCCTCGATCTTTGGTCTTGCTGGCATCACATTTACACAAATGTAATCGCATACATTTGTGCAGCAATATCAGTGCTGCTTTTCACTGCTGTCAGCAGAAAGAGGAATTAGAGATTTCCTCATTCCACCTTTAAAATCTGACTAGGACGACACCTCTGGCAACTGTCACTGTGGAATCACCAGAGGAAAAAAAATAAAAAAAATAACATGCATTAGATTTTTTTTATTTATAAATATTATTGTTCTCTCCCAGAAATAGCTCTACCCTCATAGTTTTATGTGGTCATGAACCAATGAGTCATACATTTTTCCACCGCTGTTTTTGTTTCAATGTTTGTCCTTATGTTGCCAAAAAGAAAGCCTTAACTAGTACATTAATCAACGTGTGATTCAAAAGAAATGTAATCAAGTTCTGTATTCATCTGAATTTGACAATTAGTATACAGCTGTTATTTGGTGTCACATTATCTCAGCTTGCATCTGCAAAAAGCGTGTAAACTTACGAGCACAACTGTAATTTCAAATTCATATGTCAACTTGCTCTGAGTTCAGTAACTAGCTCATCCAGTTCACTCGAATCACAAGTTTAGCTTCCTCTTGAAGAGTTAAACGAGTTTTGCAGCAAGTTCACTGCACTGCACTCTTTGCCATAAAAAGTGACCCACCGAGTCGAGACCTTCTCACTGAGCCTCATGAATTCCATGCTTTGTACCGCACGGCTGTCCTCCCTGGACTGTAAATTAACCTCATGGTGAGGCCAGGCGGTCTCTCAAACCTGGACCTGCACTCCATGTTAAGTGTGACGGTAATTGAGATTTCTGTTTCCGCAAGGGTGAGTGACTCTGAGGGGTCAGGCGGTCAAGGCCCAATATTTGAGCTTGAACTTCACTTTTCCCCTTGCTTTCATCTCTTTGTTCGTTCTACTTTCTCTCTGACACGCACAACCCCACAGCCACCATCCTCAGAATGAGCAGGACGTGATAAAGATCAAACAGGAGCTTGTTCTTTAAGGCACTGATCATTTCATGTGCAAATGTTTCCAACTACTCAACATTAGTCATTTGGGTAACACTTTGGTATAGGGTCCAATTCACACTAATAACTAGTTGCTTATTAGCATGTCTATTATTAACATATAAGCTGTTTATTAGTACTTATAAAGTACATTTAATGCATGACATCCATAATCCTACCCAATACCCTAAACTTAACAACTACCTTATAAACTATTAATAAGCAGCAAATAAGGAGTTAATTGAGGCAAAAGTCATAGTTAATGGTTATTTAATAGTGAGAATTGGACCCTAAAATAAAGTGTGACCGTCATTGGTTATGTTGGGGAAACAGTACTTAATGTGTGCATCTTGTTTATTTTGCAAAATTAACATCTGCGAATTCTAATTTAGAATCAAGTTTGTAAAAAAAAAATTATCTTCTTATAAGATCAAACAAAAGATCACACCATTGGTTTAGCCAAAATCAAAGGTCAATCTGATGCAATATTTCATTTAAACAGTGGAATGCTGCTGGTACAAACAAAAATGAGATGCACCAAGAACTAATCCAATTCTGAGATTTTGAGACTTCTGTCGTTATTAAAAACATAAACAAAATAAATTCAAACCAGCTTGCTTTAAAAGTTTCTTCACAAAAGAACTGTACACCTCCTATATGGTAATACCTGTAACATTATTAATAATCCAAAGGAATGCCAAATGTTTGTCATTGAAATAAGGTCCAATTCTCGCATTAACAAACCATTAACTATGACTTTTGCCTCAATAAACTCCTTATTTGCTGCTTATTAACATTTAGTACAGTAGATGTTAGGTTTAGGTATTAAGCAAGATTAGGGATCGGATTATGGGTATAGAACAAGGTCATGCAGAATATGTGCTTTATGAGTACGAATAAACAACCAATATGTTAATAATACGCATGCTAATAAGCAACTAGGTAATAGTGAGAACTGATCCCCGTACTAAAGTGTTACCCACTTTAGAACAGGGAACACAGATTAATTCACTACAGATTATTGATAGTTAATAAATGTGGGGGAGTTGGGGGGGTGCATGTACAGTGCTCTCTCCTCCTTCAATACCATGACTGAGGTGCCCTTGAGAAGGCACCGAACCCCCTACAGCTCCCCGGGCGCTGTAGCATAAATGGCTGCCCACTGCTCCGGGTGTGTTCACGGTGTGTGTGTGTTCACTGCTGTGTGTGTGCACCTTGGATGGGTTAAAAGCAGAGCACGAATTCTGAGTATGGGTCACCACACCACTTGGCCTTACGTCACTTCACTTAATAAGGTAGCTGTTTAAGTATAGGGTTGGATTAAGGGATCTACAATTTGGTAATGCCAAAAAAGCCATTGATATGTGTTTTAGAAGTATTAATAAACTACTAAATAAATAAATATACTATTAATATGTATGCGTATAATAAGCAACTTCTTAGTAGTGGGAATTGGTCCTTAAAAATAAAGTGTTAGCAATATTTCTCTATTTGGTAAAGGTTTTGTGCCTCTGATTCTGTTGCTGTTTACCTCATGTCAGTCAAGTGGATTCTTAAGAACTGTTTTCTTCAAATACTTAACATAAAGACATTGTTACATCCAGACTTCTTTGCTGTACCATATCACCACAAACCCAGGCTAAACAGATCTGAGTCCCTGAGTAGCGACATTTGAATGAAAAAACCTCTCGTGAATACAGTCCAATTAGAATAATCCTCCTGCCGCACCGTGCCACTAAACATTTCACATCAATTAACCGACATTTGAGAACACCAGTCTATTCTCTTTATGTCTCTGAAAAGTCCAGAAGGAGATGAGACCTCAGGTGAGAAAGGAGGAGAGTGACGGCTAAGCCGAACCAAAAACAATAATGACCACTTCCTGTTACGACTCATTAACATGCTGAGAAAAGAATGTCTAATGAATTTAGTGATTAATGAAGAAACATCCAACATTTCGCAGTCGGGTGTATCAAACCCCTCCGGTCAGATTTCATTAATTAGTGTTTTGATGAGGTCAACTGCAGAGGAGGAAGTTAGAAAATCTCTGCTAATTTTATGTGTGGCCTTTTGAGGATTGTACATATAGTAGAAAAAATATGGAAATTAACTTCTTTGAAATGCAACATAGATCAGATCATTCTAAGGGAAAACAAGAAGAAAATCTTTTAAAAGTCTAGTTTAAAATATATGTGCCAATTTTTTAGAAATGCTATGTTATGAATACACCAGATTTTCTAAACGTTTTTTTTTTTTACAGTAAAGTTTGAATTTAATGTCATGTGGTGTGACCATACACGTGAATATACAAATCTTAATCATTGTTTTAAATAACTTTTAACTTTTTCAATGCAAAAAAAAAAAAATTGTCGGCAGAGCAGCAGCGCTGATCAAACGCTTCAGGATGCGCAGATGGGGGCCAGCGTGCTCATCAATCTCAGGAAGTGTGGATTTCGAACGCCGTTGCCTAGCGTCCATCTGGCAAATCTCCGCTCTCTACCTACCAAAATGGACAAATAAGGATTTCTCACACTCTGCTGGTCTGTGTTTCACGGAAACCTGTCTGAATGACCCCATTCCGGACAGCGCGCTCTATCTGCCCGGCTTTCAGCTGTTTAGAGCAGATCACAACACAGAATCAACGAGGAAATCGTGTGGTGTCAGGACATGCTTTTACATCAAAGAAAGGTAGTGTACAAATATAACTGTGAGGATTGGGGCGGGTCCAAGAGCCGTGGAATCGGAGCGAGGCCGGTGGAGTGATTGGGAAATGGACCAGGACTGGACTTTATTTTGTGTTTGGGTTTTGTTTGTGCGCGACGTGCTGTTTGTGGTTATTTTGTAATTAAAATTTAATTTTGAATGTTTGCCGGTCCCCGCCTCCTTCTTCCCGATGAGTATGAAGTTTTGTATTGTTACAGTAACTATGTTAAAGAATATGTGCTGTCCTGATCTAGAAGTGCTCTTCATTAACTACAAGCTTCTTGTGAGTTTCTACATTCCTCCGCAAGCGCATGTGAGCTCAGCTTTACAGAAACTCGCTGATCAGATCACAGAGACAGAACAACAACACCCGGACTTTGTTTTAATGATCCCTGGGGATAAAAAAAAAAAAAAAAAAAAAAAAAAAACAATCTCTCCCGTGAACTACCAAAATACAAACAACATTTTGCATGTCCCACCAGAGACAGTAATATACTAGATCACTCTTACATAGCAATAAAAGATGCATATCACACTGTTTCATGGGCAGCTTTGGGGCTCTCTGATCATGGGCTGGTTCATCTTATACCAACCTACAGGGAAAAAAATTCAATCTACTAAATCTATAGTAAAGACTGTAAAGAGATGGACCAATAAAACACAGTGTGCTTTAAAAGCCTGTTTCGACCTCTCTGATTGGTGTGTTTTTGAAGCTGCTACCACCGATCTGGACGAACTCACAGAGACTGTAACATCCTACATTAGTTTCTGTGAGGATATATGCATTCCCACCAGGACTTATTTAACAGAAATTGTAATCAGGACAAGAACACACTGAATAAAGAGTGGCTAAAAGGACCTACGCCAGAAAGTTGGAAGATCAGTTAACTTCCAATGACTCAACAACAGTGTGGAAAGCTCTGAGAGCCATCACAAACTACAAGACAATATTCCCCAGCACTGAGGCAAATCAACAACTTTCTCTCTACACAACCGTTACCACCTCCTGCAATCCCCCTCTCCCCAGCTCCTGCACTTCAAATCAGTGAGGATGATGTACACCAGGTCTTCATGGAGGAACAAAAGAAGAAAGGCATCAGGCCCAGATGGTGTTACACCAGCCTGTTTTAGCTGTCTGTTCCTAGCTTGAGATTGAGATTGCTAGATTGAGCAGCTAGCTGTCTGGTGCAGTCTTAACAACCTGGAGCTGAAACCCTCAAACCAGTGGAGATGATAGTGGACTTCAGGAGCAACCCCCCACTCACCATCATAGACAGAACTGTGGCAGCAGTGGAGTCATTCAGATTCCTGGGAACCATTATCTCTCAGGACCTGAAGTGGGACAGTCACATTGACTCCATTGTTAAAAAAGCCTAACAAAGGTTGTACTTCCTTCGCCAGCTCAGGAAGTTTAACCTGCCACAGGAGCTGAAACCGTTATATTCAGTCGTCACTGAGTCTGTCCTGTGCACTTCAATAACTGTCTGGTTTGGTTCAGCTACAAAAACGGTTTGGAATGCTGAAAGGATTATTGGTGCCCCCCTGCCCACCCTTCAAGAACTGTATACATCCAGAGTCAGGAAAAGGGCTCAGAAATTATCTCTGGATCCCTCACATCCAAGTTATCCCTTTTTGAACTTTTACCATCTGGCCGGCACTTCAGAGCCACAGATACCAGGACAGTCAGGCACAAGAACAGTTTCATGCCCAAGGAAACATAACTCATGAACAGTTAAATGTTTCCCACTTATGCAATAAAAAGGTGCAATAACCTTAAATTTATTTGTTACCAACTCCATCCTAGTACATCATTGCATCTCACTCGAATCTATTCCATTATCATCTATAGCACAACTGTTCATACAATTTATTTATTTATTTAGCAATATTTGTCTATTTATATTTCCATATGTGTATTTTTATTTTTTGTCTGTGTTGTTGTTGTCTCTGTGTACTCGAAGCTTATGTCACTAAACACAAATTCCTTGTATACGCAAGCATACTTGGCAATAAAGCTCCTTCTGATTCTGATAATTAATAAGGAATTACACAACTTTTATAAGTATATACCTGGATACATACAGTAAACTCACTTTAAATAGCATGTACTAAATAGCAAGTCTCAACGGTTAGATTGTTATATTGTTGAAAAACTACATCACACAGCAACATATTCAAAGTTGGATATACATACTTCATTACCTGCATACATAAAGTACATATATTATAAAGCATATAATGGCTACATGTTTATACTGACAAAAAATGCAAACTACATTACCGCACACCTCTCTATATAAAGTTGTATGTACATTATATCCAACTTCATTCGCATACATAGAACTAACATACTGTATACTTAAACATAATTCTGCGTTTACCACAGAACATTAATTTGACATATCCATTAGTTTGTAAAATCAAACAAGAATCATATTGACAATAATGCACCGGATTATGGAATTGAAATGGAAATTCAATGAGGCATTTCAGAAAGTTTAAAACCCACAGATTTCAGATACATTATTGTACATGCTACAGTAGTTTTATCTGTTTTCACAAAAAAAACATGCCAGAGATGCGGTCCATACAAATTAACTACTGAACCAAGAACATTCCTCAGTCCTGTTTAATACCTAATTAAGTGCCCTATAAAAACCACAGCATTGCATTGCACCAGTACTAGTTGAAGCGCTTCACGGGGAATTAAGGCTTGTTTTAAAACAAGGACAATATCAGATCCAGTTTTTCATCCTTTTTTGGGGGGGGGGGGGGGTTGGGGGGGGGTTGAGTTAAGAGTGAAAGCGAGGAACTCCATTAAATCAATTAGACAGCTCATTAATGTGTTGAGGCACGCTGGCCAAATATCCAGATCACTCATGCCGTTCTGCATCGATTGAAATACTTTCAAAAAACACTGACAGAAACTCTTAAATTCCCTGCTGGCCACAGTTGAAACCATTTAAAACCTGTTTATCAGACTACTTACTCAATGTTTTCAAATACAAAATAATATTCTTGAAAGTTAAAGGCTCATTCGCTGTCCTTAAACAGACCTGACAGGTAGTTCTCTACAATTCATATCTTAAAGTACAAACAGTTCTAAAAAGTCCTTTAAAATATTCTATCAAGCTGAAGGTTAACTGATGTGTCCTTCCACGGATTAATGCGGGACAGCACATTTGGAATCAGATATGATTTTATATGTTATTTTTATGAGACTGCCCTACCGAGCAACAGGCCTACAAACTGAGAGTGAGGAGAGGACTTTCCTTTATTTGCACTGACAGATTTAGCTTTTTCTCACATTTAACTCGATTTGAAATACCATTCGCAACTCATTTTATTAACATAATGTGATGTATTTCTGAGTGAAACAAGATATTCAACAAGAAAAAAAAAAACAAGACAAACTGTATTTATTTATTTTAAACACTAGGAATCGAATGGATTGGGAAAGAGCTTTTTATTTTCTCTTATAGCTTGTATTGTAAATACTGAGAAATATATGCTAAAGTGCCATGAGATAAGACTGTGACTAAAGCCATGATACCATCAGCCAATCAAAGAGAGGCCCATCAGTAAGAGCTGAGCTGAATGCTGTTATCTGTGGTGGATAGAGGTGAAACTGTGATTTTGGCTACACTGCTTTCAGCATATTTTAATGTTGGGCTTTCAGATCTAGCAAATCGATTCCAAGATATATATATATATCCTGCTCTGTCAAGGTCAGTAGAGGATCAATCATTACCCATGAGTGTGTCTGCCAGACCTGATCTCATCTCTCGCTCTCCCTTTCTTATTACCTGCATTAATATGCACTGAATTAGCTCACCTCATTGGGTTTCAAAGCCACACGTTCCCTCGATGCAACAAAGTGACCTCACCATGCACTGTACTAGAGTCATGAGGAAATGTATTCTGAGAATCATAAACAATAAGTTTATTACCATCACACACTATTAGAAGATTAATCCATGTAAGCTGGCACACTTTTTCAACAATTTAATTTAATTAGATTTCAAATAAAATAGAATAGAATTCAGGACTTAGATAATTTATAAATAAATTATATATTCAGTTAAACTGGGGATATTTTTTCCCAATTTAAATTTGCCCAATTTACTTCTACAGTATAGAAAAATACTTGCATTACATATAAAATGCAAATTCCTAATCACTTTTCTGAAATTTGTGTCCTTTATTGCCGTGTTTACATATGTGCAACAAGCTAACTGATCTCAGAGGCAGTAAAACTAGAGGAGCGAGCGTGTTTGAGCAAAACAATGTGTCGTAAATCTTTCTTAAATGAAGCTTTCATATCCAGAGAGATGACTCTGATGTGGATGGTAATGTGTCTGTGAAATACAGAATGTACCCTCAGTGCTTCAGCTCCAGATGGGACGAAGAGCGTTAGCTGAACATCTTACCAAAGCCTCACAGCTGTAACCACAATGGTAATAAACTATCCAAAAAAATTTTTTTTAGATTCTTGTCCCAGAATCTAACTCAAGATAAAATAGATTAAACAGAGATAATCTAATCTACAATATCTGATATTAGTATTAGCAGCTCAAAAGCAGACTACATGTAAAAAAACATAATTATTTCTATTCACATCTTTGCAATTTAATTTATTTAAAAAATAATAAAAATAATAATAAATAAATAAATAAAATAAAAATCAAATCAAATCAAACACCTCTCATATATCGTTGCTGGTATTTAGAATCTAAATTGATAAGAAAAAAAAAAACTCACTTGAAAATTATACAGTTCATAAAATCTGTATAAAATACATAGTAACTTTTACTGTGCTACATATTTATAGAAAGCTTAATGAAATGTTATATTTGTAATTTGTAAGTTATTTTTTTAAACTCATTAATTTAACTTTGTTTATGAGGTCACTCACTTAAAACATTTTGACTTAATTTTGTGTGATTTTGTCTTTGAAAGATAACTTGGTGTGCTACTGGCGTGCTTGTGTGAAGCAGTGGTTACATACCTGTGCTCACAGAGAGCTGATTCACAAATATTGGACTGAATACACCTGTTAGTGATGTATTAATTATTAAAATAAATAAAAAATAAATAAATTGTTGTGAAGCAAGCTATGAGAGCCACTGTGTAAATTAATATATTTCAACAAATAGAAATGGTCTAATTAAATTAAGTTAATTTAAAAACTGTGTTATGTGCAACTGACATGTTTTTATTATTATTATTATTATTATTATTATTATTATTGGAGTGTTGAAAATAAATATAAAAAACAGTAAATAAATCTAAGTTTGGGCTCTATTGTTAATTACAGTATTGTTCAAAATAATAGCAGTACAATGTGACTAACCAGAATAATCAAGGTTTTTCGTATATTTTTTTATTGCTACGTGGCAAACAAGTTACCAGTAGGTTCAGTAGATTCTCAGAAAACAAATGAGACCCAGCATTCATGATATGCACGCTCTTAAGGCTGTGCAATTGGGCAATTAGTTGAATTAGTTGAAAGGGGTGTGTTCAAAAAAATAGCAGTGTGGCATTCAATCACTGAGGTCATCAATTTTGTGAAGAAACAGGTGTGAATCAGGTGGCCCCTATTTAAGGATGAAGCCAACACTTGTTGAACATGCATTTGAAAGCTGAGGAAAATGGGTCGTTCAAGACATTGTTCAGAAGAACAGCGTACTTTGATTAAAAAGTTGATTAGAGAGGGGAAAACCTATAAAGAGGTGCAAAAAATGATAGGCTGTTCAGCTAAAATGATCTCCAATGCCTTAAAATGGAGAGCAAAACCAGAGAGATGTGGAAGAAAACGGAAGACAACCATCAAAATGGATAGAAGAATAACCAGAATGGCAAAGGCTCAGCCAATGATCACCTCCAGGATGATCAAAGACAGTCTGGAGTTACCTGTAAGTACTGTGACAGTTAGAAGACGTCTGTGTGAAGCTAATCTATTTTCAAGAATCCCCCGCAAAGTCCCTCTGTTAAAAAAAAGGCATGTGCAGAAGAGGTTACAATTTGCCAAAGAACACATCAACTGGCCTAAAGAGAAATGGAGGAACATTTTGTGGACTGATGAGAGTAAAATTGTTCTTTTTGGGTCCAAGGGCCACAGGCAGTTTGTGAGACGACCCCCAAACTCTGAATTCAAGCCACAGTACACAGTGAAGACAGTGAAGCATGGAGGTGCAAGCATCATGATATGGGCATGTTTCTCCTACTATGGTGTTGGGCCTATTTATCGCATACCAGGGATCATGGATCAGTTTGCATATGTTAAAATACTTGAAGAGGTCATGTTGCCCTATGCTGAAGAGGACATGCCCTTGAAATGGTTGTTTCAACAAGACAATGACCCAAAACACACTAGTAAACGGGCAAAGTCTTGGTTCCAAACCAACAAAATTAATGTTATGGAGTGGCCAGCCCAATCTCCAGACCTTAATCCAATTGAGAACTTGTGGGGTGATATCAAAAATGCTGTTTCTGAAGCAAAACCAAGAAATGTGAATGAATTGTGGAATGTTGTTAAAGAATCATGGAGTGGAATAACAGCTGAGAGGTGCCACAAGTTGGTTGACTCCATGCCACCCAGATGTCAAGCAGTTTTAAAAAACTGTGGTCATACAACTAAATATTAGTTTAGTGATTCACAGGATTGCTAAATCCCAGAAAAAAAATGTTTGTACAAAATAGTTTTGAGTTTGTACAGTCAAAGGTAGACACTGCTATTTTTTTGAACACACCCCTTTCAACTAATTGCCCAATTGCACAGCCTTAAGAGCGTGCATATCATGAATGCTGGGTCTTGTTTGTTTTCTGACAATCTACTGAACCTACTGGTAACTTGTTTGCCACGTAGCAATAAAAATATACTAAAAACCTTGATTATTCTGGTTAGTCACATTGTACTGCTATTATTTTGAACAATACTGTATAACCTTATATTATGGTAAAAGGGCTCTCTATAGTTTAGAGCAGCTGAGGTAGATTTTTATCCCTAAGAAAAAAAAAATGTAAATTTGAGTTGTTAGTTTAACCAGTTTTTTATAAAAAAAAAATAAAAAAATAAAGAAATTGTACATATAGTCATAAAATAAAGCTATATATATATATATATATATATATATATATATATATATATATATATAAATTAAGCAGTGATTAAGCATATCCTTACGATATCTCTCTATCTCTCTATCTCTCTATCTATCTATCTATCTATCTATCTATATGTATATCTATATGTATATGTGTATATCCTATAGATATGCTAAAGCACTGCTTCATTCATTCAGCAGGAAGTTCATTATCACTTTCCTCTGAGCAGACACTGACTTTATTAAAAAGAAACAGGCTCAAGCAAGCACATGACTGCATTTAGCTTTCACACGCTGGAGAAGTACAGTAGCAGAAGCAACACAAAAGCAGGTAATGGCCTGATCTGAAACCTACACAAAGATACAGCATTTCAATAATCTCTGTGGTATTTCCTCAGCAGACTCAGCTTCAAAAAGCTATGCATTGTGGGTGCTTGTTTTAAAATAAATAAATAAATCGGATCCACATGCAAGTTCAGACCCGTAAATGGCATGAATAATTCAAAAGAAAACAACTGTGGGTTGAATTTGTCACATGGCAGGACTTCCCCAGGGAGATTGGGCCTACAGAATTAGGCCACCCACCAATCCCAAGAGAAGATT
This sequence comes from Carassius gibelio, assembly GCF_023724105.1. Classification (NCBI taxonomy): domain Eukaryota; kingdom Metazoa; phylum Chordata; class Actinopteri; order Cypriniformes; family Cyprinidae; genus Carassius; species Carassius gibelio. The sequence continues at coordinate 7,360,902 of NC_068406.1, forward strand.
TACAGATTCTCCCCCACCGTAGTTTTTCGCTAGTCTTGTCTTCTGTCTGTACTGGTTCATTAGTGCTTCAATCATTCTCTTTCCACCAGACTTCATTAAAATCACTCATAAAGACGCAATGCCCTCGTGCTCTTTTCTGCCAGTCAGTGTGATGCATTTTGGCGCCTGGAGCTAACAGAGTAGATTCCAGACAGTACACAGAAGGTTTAATTGTGTTCATATTGTGGGGTGTACGGCTGACACTCTTCTACACGCACACACCCGCAGCTTTGAGAAGGAGTGCAGGAAACACGCTGCCTAACAGGCTGTGTTCATCCCCAATTCGCTGAACTTTACTCTTCATTTACATCAGCAAAACTACAGATGTTCAAACACTGGGTGCGCACTCATAATTATGTCTGTCAGGCTCTTCCCTGTGGCTTTGGTTTGCTGTTGGCTAGCTCTTTCTCTCTTGTCGAATGATTATGACCTCTACCTGGGCACCAGTGAACCTCGGAGAGGTTTGCTCCTAACCATCCACCCTTAAAATAAAATACACGTTTGGGCTCTGACAACGCTCAGAAAAAGCTCCCGTCCAACCAAGGTCAGTAGTTATCATTCTTAGCATGCATCACAATGTCCAGAGAAAGAGAGTAGCAGATGGTATTTTGAGATCCATATTTAAGGTGAGGTAAGGTAAGGTAAGGTAAAGTTAAAAAAAAAAAAAAATATATATTTTAATATTTGAAAAAAAGTAAATAAATAAAAATTGAATTTATAAATGTAACTTAAAACATTCTTTTATATATATATATATATATATATATATATATATATATATATATATATATATATATATATATATATATATATATATATATATATATAGTACCCTCCATAAGTATTAGAACAGTTAGGACAACATTGCTTTCTCTGCTGTGGAGTCAAGACATTTGCAAATATGGTTAAGAGGTGAATATGTGACAAAACAACAGAAATTTTATTATTAGGTTATATTGCTTTTGCCACATACATGTTTCACTAAATAAAAAGGACTGCACTTTTACAGTTCATCCCACTATTTGATGTGAGTATAAGTACTGGAACAGTTGATTTTAAGAAAGATTAAAAGCTAATATTTAGTTGCAGATCCCTTGCATGCAATCAGAGCTGTGAGTCTGCAATCCATAGACATCACCCGACTCTTGGTCTTATGCTTTGAAATGCTTTTCTCCAGCTTTTAATGCAGCCAATTCCAATTGTTGCTTGATTTGGAGAGTTTCTGTCTTTAGTCTCCTCTTCAGATATTGAAATTAATGTTCAATCAGATTTAAATCTGGAGATTGTTTTGGGCAATCTAAGACTTCACATTTATTTGGCCTGATAAATTTTTTTTAGAAATGAAAACTGTTTTGGGTCATTGTCCTGATCCAATATAAAGTGGTTTCTTATGAGTTTGGAGGAGTTTCTTGAATAATGGTAGCCAATTTTGTACACTTCCAAATTCATTCTGCTACTGCCATCACACATTAAGTCATCATTAAAATGAAGAGATCCTGTTCTAGAGACAGCCATGTATTCCAATGCCATGACACCTGCTCCACCAAAGCTTTACAGATGAGGCTGTATGCTTATGATCATTTGCAGTTCACTTTTTTATCCACACTTTTGCTTTCCAGTCACTTAGATAAAGGTTCATCTTTGTCTCATCTGTCCATCAACTCAGTTCCAAAACTCTACTGGATCACATTTGTGAAGAATCTTGCCTTTCTATTTTTGGTGCTGTGTAGCTTCTGTAATTCTGTGTAAAAATTTTCCTGCGGACTGTAGATTGACAGAGCATCAACCTAGCTTTCTGGAGGTTGTTGGTGATTTTACAGACATGTATTTTAGGGTTCATTTTCACAGCTTTTACTGTTTACTAAACTACTGTTGTTTTTCTCAACCGACCAGGTCATCGTTGGTTGCTGATGTCGCTGGTAGTTTCCAAACTCTTGATTTCTCCATGCCCTTCGTTCTTCCTATAGTTCTAATTGACTTCCTTTTTCTTTTAGCATGCAAACTGCTTTCTTTTCTCTCAGAGTCGGCTTCCTCGTCTTCATCCTAAAGACCTGTGAGACAACTGTTCCAATACTTATCCTCACATCAGATGGGGGATGAAACTCTAAAAGTGCTGATCTTCTTAGCTGGTAAAACATCTTTGTGTTGAGTCGCCCAATAATAAAATGTGACATTCTGTAGTTTGTCTCATATTCATCTTTAAATCATATTTACAGATTTATTAACTCCACAGCAAACAGAACAATTTTGTCTTTACTGTTCCGATACTTATGGAGGGCATTTTTAGTATGCATCACAATGCAAAAATCAGTGACGGTTAGATAACATTTTAGTTTCCATATATCAGCTCTCTAAAGCCTTGTTTATGTTAACATATTTGAATAGAACAATTGCAGCTCAGATGTCACATTTGGTGCTCGATCCCTTATGTTTTACCATGCCAAGCTGGTTTATAACACCTAGTGAATGCAATTTGTTAGTATTTTCACTCATTTAAATTGAACCTGCTCTTCTATTACAAACTAAATGACTACTTTTGAAAATCCATCAATAGAAAAAAGACTTATTGTAAAATCTACCAGCAGATGCTAACTGCTAATCAATCAAAATTTGACCCCTTGGAGTTATACGCATCCAAATCTTTGTAAGCATGTAGTTTTGTGTGCAGTGTTTCAATCTTATTGCAGAATTTTGAGGTAACGTTGTCTTTACTAGATGTGCTAGTACATCAGGTTCTTTAAGAGTCAGAAGAACTATTGCAAATAAGTTTAAAAGCAGCATGTTTTTGCCTAGAGTGTGATGCCTGTTATAGCTCGCCAGTCATTCTTGCTTAGAAAGGGTATTTATGCAAATCATTATGTGAACTGCCTTTTGTACACTAAATAAAAAACATACAAACAATACACTTGCGTTTGGTGATTTTATTCAAATATGCAGGTTCTTGATCAGTTCTGGTTTAAACAAAAAAGAATAAAAATAAGTATTTTGTTTTTGTTTTTGTCTCTAAATGTGTGCTTAAACGTAACTGGAATACATAAAATTACTTTTCTGTAAAAGTCGCAATGTAGTAGATTTTTTTGTAGATAAATTGCACATCCTAAGTGCATTATTCACATAAAAGTCTAATTTAGTAAGAATATCAAGAAAATTTGTGTTAAATGGACAATTCACTCAAAAATGAAAATTCTGTCATTAATTCCTAACCTGTAAGACCTTCGTTCATCTTTGGAAGACAAGTTCTTCGGAACACACATTTTTAATAAATTCCAAGAGCTCTCTGACCCTTCATAGACAGCAAGGATCTTAATACAATCAAGGTCCAGAAACATAGTTAGGACATCGTTTCCTCGTGTTTCCTAGTCCTTGAGTTCCAGTTCTTGTTCCTGTTTGTTTGTTTGTTTCTATTTGGATCTGGATTACGACCCCGGCTTGTTTTTGACCTTGATTTGGATTACCCTTAAATAAACCACACTGCACTTGGATCTTCCATCTCCTTTGTTCCCGTACGTGACAGAAGGACTCCATCATGCCAAGATCCAGCGGTGTGGGATTTCACATACGTTCCCCAGCCACTATAAAGGAGCAGATGGGGAGACTTTCCAACCTAACCACTCTCCGTCAAAAGGGGAGTGAGGTGGGGTGCTTGGCACAAACGTTCTGGACAATGGCAGTGGGGATGGGGTATAATGATAAGGCCCTGAAGGACCTATTCAATGACTGCCTGGATGACCCTTTGCCTGGGTGGGAGATGAAGGGGCTGGACTTTTGGGGTTTCAGCAGTTACCTACAGCATCAATCTCGGTGGGATGACTCAGCCATACCTGTTTCTCTCGGTGAGATGGCTGACTCTAGACCGGGGTCTACAGACAGTAGGACCGCCAGCCCAGCACCACTGCACAATATGGCCGCCAGCCCAGCGCCACAGCACAAGGTGGTCACCAGCACAGCGCTACGGTGCAAGATGGCCGCCAGCCCAGAGCCACCGCGCAAGATGGCTGCCAGCCCAGCGTCACTACTCAAGATGGCCGTTGGCCCAGTGCCACTGCCCAAGATGGCCACCGGCCCAGCGCCACCGCCCAAGATGGCCACAGGCCAAGCGCCACAGCACAAGGTGGCCACCAGCCCAGCGCCACTGCCCAAGATGGCCGCCGGTCCAAAATCATGGCACAAGATGGCCGCTTGTCCAGCGCCTCTACAAGGGATGACAGCCACAGTTGACCCTCCAGAGTCGAGTCAGGTTCCCGCTGACCCTCTAGAGTCGAGTCAGGTTCCTGTCCTCGTCTCTGCTGAACTACCAGAGCCTCTCCACGTCTCGGCCAAACTCTCTGAGCGCTCGACTGATCCTGTCGTGGCCACGGAGGCCACCCTTAACTTGTTCATGTTCTCTGTTTCAGACTTGCCTATCCAGACTTGCTCTCATGTATCATCGATCCCACAGTGGTGGTCGTCTCAACCGCGCAGTTGTGGTGGTCTTCTGTGCCGCCCTGGTGGGTTTCTGCTTCGACCACACGGATGTGGTGGTCTTCTGCGCTGCCCTGGTGTTTTCCTGACTCAACCGCATGGCTCCAGTTCCACCTTGCTCCACCCTGGATTACTGCCCTGTCGGTTCGGCCCTGGGCCACTGAACTTTCTGTCCTTCCTGGACTTGTGTTTTTGTTTTGTTTTTTGCCCTCTCCTCTCTGTTTCCCTCTATGGACCTAGCCCTCCGTCCCTCCCCCTGATCCTCCGCCGGTCCACCTCCCTCCTGGGCTCCCTGTTTTTGATTTGCACTTCTTGTCTCTGTTTCCCCATTTTTACCTGGCCCTTCGTCCCTCCCCCTGATCCTCCGCCGATCCACCTCCCTCCTGGGCTCCCTGTTTTTGTTCTGCACTTCTTTTCTATTTTTCCCAATTTTTACATGAGAGATATATCTATAGAAATCTTGACATGTCTACTATCAAGTAAAGCAACACAATTAACACACTTGACGCTTGCCAAGCTGCTGCTGCTAACTGCTGCTATCTGCTGCTATCTGCTGCTATCTGCTGCCACTGCCGCCGCCATCATTTTTTTTTACGGATCGCTCATCTAAATGATGAGGAAAAACTGGAGTCAGATTAAACAGGATGCTAGTGTCAAGTAGACCAACTTTAAGCACAAGTAAAAGTCCTACACACATTATAGCTTCACCCACACCATTGGATTCCATTGTTGAGCCAAAGGGTGGATCTTACAGTGTATGGTTCAATCAAGCTAATCATGATCCATATATAAACATTACTCAGCTGAGTGAAAAACTAAGACTTGTTTTAAAATCGGCAGTGTGTACAAACATCAGCTTTTGATGGTGACTACTGAGAACTTACGAGGCCCCTGTCTGCTGCTGAAGCCGAACCTCGAGTCAGTGGCCTCGCCTACTGACGCTACTCACACAAAACGATGTCACTGGCAGTGTGAGAGGGGACAGAAGCGCGGCAAGCATGAAGGCACACAAACTATGCTAAGGGCTAACCCCACTAGACCAGAGATTCCATCACACATGATCTCAAATGTTCGCTCTCTGGAAAATAAAATGGACTTAATTCAACTCAGTCGGTCAGCATGAGACAAGTGATTGTTGTGTGTTTGTTTTCACATGGCTAAACGACAATATCCCGGACAACGCTATTCAGCTGCATGAGTTATCCTACTACCAAGCGTTCAGAAATTCAGCACTGTCTGGTAAGACTTGCGGGGTGGCTTATGTGTGTACGTCAACAAAGAGGTGTGTAACAATTCTGTGGTAGTGACGAAACACTGTTCATCGCTAGTGGAGTTTGTTTGTGAAGTGTTGACTGTTTTATCTGCTGCGGGAGTTCACGGCCGTTGTTATTGTCGCAGTTTGCATCTCCCCATTTGCTAATGCGAAGACTGCACTCCGCGAGCTGTACAGGGCCATCAGCGAACAACAAACAAATAACCTCGACGACTTTTTTCATAATCACAGGTGACTTTAACCACGCAAACTTAAAGTTAGTTACTGACGTTACAAACTCTCTAACCACTAAGGAAGTCATGGCAGGTCATGGCAGACAGGTGGGTCGAGCAGGTGTCGCTCATTTCCAATCACTCCACCGGCCTCGCCCCGTTCCCACGGCTCTCGGCCCTGCCCCACTCGTCACATTGAAACTCATTACAATTTGGCCAGATGAAACTACCTCAACATTTCAGGACTGTTTTCAGTGCACAGACTGGAACATGTTTTAAAAGGCAGCCACCTACAACAACCACACAGACCTGCAGGAGTACACTTAAACTGTGAGTGCTTATATCAAAAAGTGCATTGATGATGTGACAGTCACCAAGACCATCACCACACTTGCAAACCAGAAGCCATGGATGACAGCAGAGGTTTGTGGGATGCAAAACAGAAAGAGCCAATCTGTCCTGTGGCATCAAAAATGCTAAACAGTCATATGCTCAAAAAAATCAAAAATCACTTCACAGACAGCAGAGACACATGGAGCCTATGGCAAGCCATTCAGACCATCACTGACTACAAGCCCCCACCACAGGCCTGTGATAATGACACATCTCTCCTAGATGTACTCAATCACATTTATTCTTGGTTTGAAATACAGAATAGCACACCTGCACAAAAACTGCCCCTACCTCCTAATGACCAGGCACTCTGTCTGTCTCCAGCCGGCGTAAGGAAGACCCTATCTAGGAATAACTCACACTAGACTGCGGGTCCTGACAATCATGTGTCGTGTCTAAACGACTACCATCCGATAGCACTGACTCTAATTATGATGAAGTGCTTCGAGGTTAATCATGCACAACATCAAAACCAGCCTCCCCAACACACTTGATCTGCTCCAGTTTGCATACCATAAAAACTTCTCTACAGAGGATGCAGTTTCCTCCACCCTCCACCTGGCTCTTACCCACTTAGAAAATAAACACTCCTATGTTAGAATGCTGTTCGTCGACTTCAGCTCAGCATTCAACACAATAATCCCACAACAGCTTATTAACTCATTAACTAAACCTGCTGGGCCTTAACAGTTCCCTCTGTAATTGGATCCTGGACTTTCTAACTGGAAGACCTCAGTCAGTACGTGTCGGCCACAACACCTTGAGCACTACCACACTGAGCACAGGTGCCCCACAAGCCTGTCTGCTCAGCTCGTTGCACTTCAAGCTGCTGACCCACGTCTGCACTGCCAAGTTTAGCTCCAACCACATCATCAAGTTCGTGGATGACACAAAGGTAGTAGGCGATGAAACACACTACAGAGAGGAAGTGGCAAAGCTGGCTAAATGGTGAGGCACTAACAACCTGTCCATCATTGAGGAAAAGACAAAAGGAAGTTGTGATGGATGACCACCTCCCCATCGACAGCAAGAGTGACAAGAGTGCCTACACTTTCTCCGCCGGCTGAAATGAGCAAGTCCCCCCCCCCCCATCCTCACCGCATTCTACAGAGGCACCATTGAGAGTGTGCTGACCAGCTGCATCACTATCTGGTATGGGAACTGTAGAACACCCCACCCCACCCGAAACCTCACACAAACCCCCTACCTCCTACCTCCTGAAACATGGACCATCTCACCTCTTCCACCCCCAAACACCCCCCAACCTTACCACATCACAGAAAAAAAAACTGTCTGAAACTTTCTATTTTTGTGTGTGCAATTCAAAGTGTACTACACACATGAATGGGCCTGTACAAACTGTACAAACCACCTGTAGTAATGCAGTCACACCAGATACTCTTCACACACACTGTGTACATAATTCCACAAAAGAGTAATATATGTTTACATGCTCATGCACTACAAATCATCTTGCACTGCTCCCCAGCCAGCTGCTTGACTTACGATGTTTCTTTTGCACAGGAACAGTATTAGTGAAATAATCATATAGTTGGTATTTTTTTGTTTATGTATAGGTAAACATTTATATATGTAGTATATTTAGAGACAAAATCTGTCAGTAGGTTAGTTGTGTATATGTTTTTACTGTTTTACTACATTGTATGTCTGTATTTATGTAGCACCTTGATCTTGTGTGGCACGACATTTTGTTTCACTGTATGTCCACACATGTAGCAGAAGGACAAAAAAGCTCAACTTGAACTTGAACTTGATAGAGAGGCAACAGTAATGTACATTATGTGGAAAATAATGTGTTTTCTTAACCTTAAAAGCATAAACACATTGCATTACACCAAATACAAAAAATAATGTTCTTTTTAGCCACATATATGACCCCTTATATACATTATAGTTTCAATAAAACATTTGCAATAGGTTTGTAAAAGATGTTTTTTATGCATATTTTGGTACGCATTTGCTCTTGATCAGAGGTAATCAAATGTATCAGGTCTTGTGTCTCCCACAGCTTTCACCAGGCTAGAATTCTGATGAATTAAACAGAGCTGGGCCTTGATCGATAGCGAAACTGTCATTAAAAGCACCCCTCAAAACACAACCTGCTGCAACAGATGCTGAGGCCCTTAATTCACATCATCATTCAGGCCACTAACACGTAAAAGGAAGCAGCCGAGTGCAGAGCTCACTCATATCAGATGATTATCATCAAATGATTAAGACTTGTGCATGATTTAGAGCTCATTTTATGCATAAAGCCACTCCGTTTTGACCATGTTTGACTGTTAACTTAAGTCTTTCAAGCAAGAAAATGTGTGTGAATCCAACAACATTTTGTTTAGCTATCTATGGTGAATGACATTTAAGAGTGTCCATAGTAAATAGAAGGGGAAATATTTTATGAATCGAAAAATTCTGAAAAGTAATTAGAAACATACTCTTTTTATTCATGTTGATGTAATATTGTTTGAAAAACATATCGACTCAAAAGGTCATGTGTCTAAATATTGTCTTTAACAACATATTTTCAAATAATTTTCAACCACGTGCTTAATTATACTTTTCAAATGTTAAAGGTTTTAAAGACTTCTTGAAAAGGTAGAGATATTTACTAAGTGACATAATTAAAATCATTAGTTGGTTACTGGGCTACAAATCAACCATCCTGACCCATCTCTATTCTACCTATTTTAGACCAAACGTTGCACATAAATATGAAGGTTATATGAAGGGCCCAAATGCCTTTCGATTAAAATCTCATATCTGTAACACACAACAAATCGTATAGTCAGTCCAATCACGCATCACAGGGCTTGCATCTCTTTTTCTTCACATCTCAGAAGATTCATGTTGATCGGCTTGATTTCCCTCAGTAGCTTTATTCAATTTGGCCAAATGGAGGGAATGGTACAGTACAGATTGAATATTTCTGGTTTCAATTACCAAATGCAGAGGTCATGCTACCAATGTAGGCAATACTCTAGAGATACAGCTGTTTCCATGAAGCACTAATGCAAAGGAAGATACACTCAGGCTTGGGGTGTATTTTCATACCGCAAATTGGCATTGTGTTGAATGACTGAAGCGATTTCTGCGTGGCTCAGAGGTTTGTTTACCACTTTCTCTATTTTAAGAGATTTAAAAGAAAGACAGCTGTCTTCCGGGTGGTTCTTGACATCACAATGAAGAGAAGAACTCGGCTTACCAAAAAATTTTAAATAAATAAATAAAAAGTATGTTCTTAAGCACAACACAAAACTAATTGAGTCATGCTGGTTCCTAACGTTGACTGGTTGGATAAGTTTGGGATTTTTCGCATCCTCTGGGAGCTAAAAAGGTTTTTGAGAACTTCTTAGCAGCTGCTTGTTTATCCCAAGAAAACCAAGAGAAATCCATCAGGAAAACAAGAGCAAGTTATTATTAGTTAAAGACAATTGGCTTGACAGTTGTTGCGGTCGGAGTAAGGAAGTAATGAAGGAAGCCAGTTAATGGTTGTGGATAATTTTCAGATAAAGAAACAATATCATTGTCTCCACAGAGGACGACAAAAAGTCATCAAACTAGAAAGTAATGATGAACCAGTGAATTATCTTTTCTGAAACGTTATTTACCAAAAAGCTAATTACTACAGCTTTTGTCATTAAATCCCAATATGCACTAGCGAACAAATTTAGACAGTAACTTAAAGATAAAGTGCCGGACAGTAAATTGAAGAAAAGCACAATTCTGAAAGTGTCACATTTTTTTTTCTTCTTTTTTTTGAAATACAGAAAATAAACATAGAAATTAAGCATTCAAAGCATGAACATTTCACAGATCTCTCTCTAGGTTTAAAGCTTTTGCGTATTCAGTCCCAAACTCGGTACATGATAACTGATGCAAAGAAGCATAGATGGCTCGAATTCCTGTGTGTAACACTGCAATATATGCCGATGCATTAAAACACACTCCATGCCTTTCTGTGATTTACCATGGGAGGCCTATTACCGAGAAAACCATATGGTCTAATCTACCTCTCACATTAAAAAAAAAACATTGATCAAACATTTGCAAAAAAAAAAAAAAAAATATCTTTTTTTTTTTAGCCTTTTGGGTGGTGGTGTATGACTCAAATATAGCATTTGATGGATTTTAGATTCAGTTTACTGCAGCTATAATTGTATATGTGATGCCGACGGGACGTCCCGTGTCATGTGGTTTGTGATGTAGCAGTCAGGTGCACTTTGCGCATAAAACACTGCTGGGCTGTCTCTTTTGCCCTTGAGGAATGAAAAATATAGTCTATGGAAATGTGCCAAGAACAAATCCACATTTAATTACATATGTCATTAGGCTTTGTGGTTTTCTGAAATGTAATGTACTTAAGACAGGTAAAATGCTCAAAAAAATGCTCTAAAATATTTAGAAAAATTAAAAAAGGATGGTATAAATAAACAATGAATAAATACAAAAGGGTATTGAATTAAGAGATACAGGAAGTCTTAGTAGCATATAGGTTGTTGGTCAATATTATCTATCAAGATTTGATATTTAATGTCCCATTATTATTTATTTACTTTTATTCCCTATACTCATGTTTACATTTTTGTCACGTTTGCTAGCACATAATGCTCACAAAAAATAAATAAATAAATAAAATAATAATAATAATAATATTAATAATAAGCAACTTTTAAAAATAATGACCTATTTTGATATGTTATGTTATATAATGTTATTATGCCTAAATGCTGTGGGATATATAGTGAATTTATATATTTATTTTGGCCATTGGTCCTTTATCATTTCTAGGCCAAATAATTATAAATAACTGTATATTGAAAATAATATTACTATTATAAAATTATAGATATTGGCCAGAATTTTTATATCGGTGTATCACTTTCAAATTAAACATTTAGGGCCAGTTTTACTAAGCAGGGCAAATTAGTGCGAGCGCCCAATTTCAAACTAGCGCTGTTGGTGTGAATTTACGAACAAAGTGCAAATTAAAGAACACAGATGCAACATTTCAATATGCCAAGTGCAGAACAAATTAGCATATTTGCACATAAATAATAAAGAAATAAAGAAGTCACAGCACATTGAAAAGAACCGGAGGCCAAACATTTTTTAATAGGTTTGCTAGAAGTTTGATAGACATGGTTTTGCATGGCTCCTAGTTGAGGGTTCCAAGTGGTCTTTTATTTCCTGAAGCAAATTAAAAATAACATGGCTTGGCAAAAGATATGTTCGGATAATGTGTTATACTGGCATTCAAAATACATTAATATGTGTAGAAAAATCCTCTCCCTCCTACCACATACTCTCTGTTCTTTGCTGTGCCTCTACTAGCAAAAATAATCGCTGCCATTTCAAGTGCAAAATAGTTTAAGACCTGCATTTATGGGTGTTAAATAATGGCCCAAATGGCAGTAATTTAATGAGTGTACGAACATTAGTAAAACACGCTGAGTGATTGATTTGAATAGTCTCCTCCCATAACTTGCGTCACTGCGTCTGAAAGGAAACTCCTAGAAGTGCATATTCAATAAGGTCAGGTGCAAAAATAACTGTGTCCATCCCTTTTCAGCGCTAATTCTTGATTTCACGTCTTAAGTAAAACCTGACAGTACTATTTTAAGGCCAAAAGACAGTTTACGCTGGCGTAAACTGTTAGTTAAAGTGGCCCTAAATAAGTAAAAGTAATGAAACATTTTTCCAAAGTTTAAATATTTATAATTCAACATGACAACTTAAAAAGGATGCGTTTATGATCTGAGGGCTTAAAAATGGCAAGACATTATGCAACAGCTTAAGTTTTTTGTTTTAGTTGTACACAAACCAATAACTGAATAAATCAAACTGTCCTGGTTGAACACATGAACACAGTAACTGCATTAAACATTGTCATTAAAAAATAGCGTATAAGTGATTGCACCTCATTTACAAGTAATCAATCAAAGGGAAATATATGTTAAAATAACAGTTAAACATGTTTTGGGGTAAATAAATGAAAGGATCACTTCACTCGATGAAGTTCTTTGACTCTGAAAATGTGTAAATGAAGACAAACTCAGCTTTAGTGACAGATGGCCGATGAATGCCAAAATATTTCCATTTAATTATGGTTTTCTCACTTCATAAACACAGAAGTAATGTTGTATGGGTGTTTTGATTAAACGATACTAAATCCAACTATTGTTATTGCACAGCTATGACGAGACTCTCTCTATTCAGTTCTTTCAATAACAATAGTGATATTTCAATGCACATTTATTGAACACAATGCTTCTTTCAACTGTATTGTACTGAAATGCCTCATCAACCATCAGTCCACTTCTTGTTGTTGTGTTCTCTTAGATGTCACTGAAACAGCTTTATTCCACTCCCACGTTTTATTGCTCAATAACACGGCTGATTTAGTGAAGCATTGCTAAATAATTTATTCATCCATCTGCTAAGTGACTCTTCCACCCCACGCCCTCCTGTTTTTGGCTGTAGAAGATTCCAGAATGAGAAACGGGTGAATGTAGTCGCTCAGACAACCCACTTCCCTTTAGGTGAGACTCAGTACAGCTGCATGAGAACACAACGGGGTCAGGAGCATCACAGACGGGCCCTTCCCCGGTGGCCCCATACCACGGGAACCCGCAGTCAAGACAATGCTATCGTAAACAAGTTCTTGCTGTCAGTCTGACCTGCTTCTCGTCTGTCAGAGTGAGTCCTGTGTTTCAAGTGTTTTCTTTTCTGTCAGTCAGTATTTTTTCAGTGTTCTGCAATACTATTTGAGATTAGGGCTTCTGAACAGAAAATGTAATGAAGCGAGAATGTCCTGCCTTTTTCTTCGTGTATACATGCATAAAATAGCAAAGTGAGATTTTGGATTTGGGAACTTATGACCATAAAGTAGAATTACTCATGAATTATTGAAACGAGCTTAGAACGCCATTAATCAAACGCTACATAACAGCAAGATGGAAATTAAAAAGTATGTCCTTATAATTCTGAAATGCGGGTGCAGCTAAATGGACCACAGCCCATGCAGTCTTTAAACAGTCAATCATTAACATTCACAATGACTCCAGTCAAGGACATCTGGTAGTGCAGTTTCAGCCCAAGTTACAAAAAGTGAACTGCTACTTGCAGTATGAAAGGAATTTCTAGCTGCTTCTGATTGATGTAACTGAATCTGATTGGCTAGCTGCTGCACAATGTTCAAGGGTCCTTTAAGTAATCACTGGATTTCACTGATGTCGAATCTTTGACATTCAGAGGCGATCAAAATCAAGCAAACAAGTGAATTATTGTGATATCGATTTAATTTAAGTTGGGTGCTTTATATGATTAAAAGGTTAGTTGAACACTAAATTAAAATTCTGTCATTAATTTAATTACTCACCCTCATGGCGTTCTTATAAGTCCTTCGTTCATCTTATGCTCAGCATGCACAAGCTTTCGCTGAACGTAATCAGCGTTGTTTATGTTCAGTAGACAGCGTGCGTATGCTGAGCGTAAACAACGCTGATTACATTGTTTGCGTTCAGCGGATACGCTGAAAATGGCCGAAGACGGTAACTCGGGGAGAACAACTGTTGAATAAATCATGTTATTATTGTTATTGTTTTCTTTGTGCACAAAAAGTATTCTTGTAGCTTTGTAAAATTATGGTTGAACCACTGATGTCACATGGACTATTTTACAGATGTCATTGCTACGTTTTTGGACCTGAGAACACTGCAGTTGCATTGCTGTCTATGGAGGGACAGAGAGCTCTCAGATTTTATAAAAAATATCTTAATTTGTGATCCAAAGATGAACAAAGGTTGTACGGATTTGGAATAACATGAGGGTGAGTATTTAATAAAAGCATTTTCATTTTTGGGTGAACTAATGCCAGGCAAAAACAAAAGCTGTCTTCGTCCTTACATTAAAGTCAATAGGGTCTAAAAACACTGTGAAATGTTGTAAATTATATATATGGGGGCAGAATTTCCACTTTGGTGTGATCTAAACCTTTAACATGCAAGTCAGATGGTCTCTTTCTGTCTAAGTTGGTGGTTCTTGATTACCAAAAGCTGCAAAGTAGACCAGACTTTATGCCAAAAAGTTAAAAGCCTGAAAGACTAACTTTATGCCACGCGACAAGCTGATTGGTGTCACCATCCACTATGTGTTTGACCTACTTTTCTATTACGGCTGTGAGATTTGCTTTAGTATTACAATAAATTTGTTTGCCAAACAGTTGTTTTCCTGCCTCCTGGAAAAGGTTTAGGTGATTAAATTTGCATGAGTATGTTAATATGCCTTTCAATTATAAGGTATAGTTTGACAACCCAAACTTTCTGCTTTCCTTTCCAACACAGTGAGAATGACTCTACTCTACATTCCAGAATCAGGGCAAACTCTATTCTTGTGTCACAGGTCTTGATCCCACTCAGCGGAACACACAAAAATCCAGAAGTTGTCTAATCCCCGGGGCTTCCAGACATCTGCTAAAATCAAACCTTGTTGAGAAAGTGACAAGTCCGAGAGTTAAAATGAGGTTCAATATTGCAGTTACTTGCAAAATCATTACGACACCTCTAAAATATGCTCACACCCATCACTTTAACCGGATGTTTGCTAGAGGGGAATAAACCCAGAGACTTCAGTGAAAAAAATTGACTTCAGGACAGTTCCGCACATTCTGACAGAAGCAAAAGTGCTTAAGAAAACAGATGTTGAAATGTCAACAGCAAGTTGAAGTAAACACAACGATATAGACAGTCCACACAGAGACCAGGATTACACCAGAAAACATCTTCAAACAAGCTTCATTATGTTTAATCTGCTTCAGACACCACAAAGCTAATTCTGCATCAGGCTCATCCTTGTTGAGTTCTCACACAAACATTTAACAGGCTAATTTGTAAATGGGCTCATGGTTGGATAATCATTAGTGACAAGAAAAAGGCACAATAGCATCAAGGATAACACAGATGTGCATGCTAAGAATTAGCAATGCTCCTGACACTATTTTAAGGGTTGTTTAAGTTTCTTCTTGTTCTAAGCATAAATTTAGAAAAATGATTTGTTCATGGTTAATAATTAGTTTGATATTAATTAATTTATATAAAATTAATTTTATATTAATTATTATTAAAAATGTAACTTTACTAACTAAATAAGAATTATTAAATAATAATAATAATAATAACAACAATATAGATGACAGACAGACACACAGACAGATAGATAGATAGATAGATAGATAGATAGATAGATAGATAGATAGATAGATAGATAGATAGATAGATAGATAGATAGATAGATAGATAGATAGGACTCTCTATAGGAGTAATACTTTATATTCTTTATAATACTTTATAATACTTTATACTATACAAACTGTATTTTCTATCACTCTACACCAATGCAACACCTAACCCTACACCAATTTTTGAATTTCATAAAAGTGTTTTGTATGTTTTTTTAAGCCTTTTGTTTTATGGCGACACAGGAAGTCTACATTTTAGTACCCATGTCTTATACACATTTTTTTCCTCCTAAACCATATATACCAGTACACAGACACACACACATGTAGCATTTTGCATAAAAAAATGTTTGAATACTATATTGAATTTTATTTTTTTAGATATTTTTTTATGCAAAATGCTAAATCCGCTGTGTTATTATGTTATGTTTTCTTCCTATCTTTCCAAACTGCGACAAACGCCAATCTCCCTTCTATACATAATGCGATACATCTACTTTACCAATCATAGCGCACCATTCAACTGACAAGCTATGCAATATGGCATTCATAATCGAAGGTGATTCATCTTCGATTATGAATGTGATATTGTGTAGCTTGTCAGTGAAGTATGGTTCTGGCTAGTAAATGCTGCTCCATCTGAAAGCACGTGATGGAGAATTACTGATGATCACAGAACCGGCTTTTCTGACGAGATGTACATACATAATCACATGCAATTTATCGTGCAGGAATACTTTAGATGGCATTGATGAACCTGTGGTGGTTTCTGAGCTGGGGAAAAAAAACATAATCTATTAAATAAAAGTAGTACTGACCAAGTTCAGAAGCTGTCATAATATGTGGATCAACTTCAATGTGAAAAATAACTTTTATATTGATTCAATTAGATTTATTGCATTGGGGGGGGGGGGGGGGGGGGGGTATTATCATGTATGAAATGTATGAAACAGAAAATAGTGGTTTTCATTTTGCCACTTTCTTGGTAAAGAAAACACATTTTTACCAAAATTTATCAAAATGGATTTATAGCGTATTGGAACCAAACTCTTCATATATACATTACATTGCACTGGATTGTTAGGTCGAGCTGCTCATGTGATTTGTTAAATGTTATGTGAAAAGCATCTGCTACAGATAAAACCAAAACGCATCTGACGTGAACATAAAGCGGACACAAATTTCCATCAGAGAGCTCCACCGGTGAGGAGGTGTATGAGGAGGGGGAGGAAATGTGCATCTCCTCTGTTCTGTTCACACAAACACACACCATACAAGACTGTGCATCACAAAACATCTCTGTGGACACAACCCACATGCTTCAGTCTCGTACAATCTGCTCATTTGCTCATTTCCCCACATTCCCTGAGCTCTACTTCATCAGCAATGTGACGACACCTGGAGAATTCTCTACATTCCACACTGCCCTTTGTCATCTATGGGAGGAAGCGTAGGTACCTGTACCACTTTCTTTCTTTCTAATGTGACTTTATATGTAATCCATTATAAAGTTATGCTTAAAGGATAGGGCTCAGATCAATACAAGTTAAACTATCAACAGCACTTGTGGCATAATATCGAAAACCATAATGCGACTCCTCCCATATATGCAAAGAAAGTGAACCAGTCAATCCATGTTTATTATTTTCTAATTGGTCCTCAGATCTGATTGGCTGAGAGCCTTCTCCAGGGGTGCTATATTATAGTGATAACAGAACTCCACTCATTTCACCATTTGTATCACTCCGCTTGCAGTATTTCTCATGGCAGATGCCCAAATCCACTATCATTTTTTAAACTGTTTTTGTGTCACAGAACTTTAAGGCAAGAATGTACTTGTTTAGACTTCAAGTATGCGTTTTGTTAATAAAGATCATTTGAAAATTGCTTTAACGTTTTCACCTCTTCAATTGGCCCTTCTGTCAAATGTATATCTGTGGCCGGTTGGTGGCTGTTTTTTTTTTTATCCCACATCTTCATATTGCCTCTGTAATATGGTTTTGATGGTGGGGCCTGCCCTCCAAGCACCTCTTCATAAGTGGCATGACAAGCTTTTTGACCAGCTTCTTGATGGATAACGGCCATGCAGTGGTCACACCAGCCATGTAATCAGGGTGTTGTGTAGTGAAGTTGGTGTAGTCCAGGTATGGTCAGAATAAGTTCTGGACAGCCACAGACCTGCAGTGTTTTCCTTCAACCTTGATAAGCACCATGAGCCACCTCCATGTTCTCCACTTTGAAAGGTGAAAACCATTTTTACTCAATCTATTGGACTGGGTCTGAGTCTCCTCTTCAAGGGACTCATCAGACAAGTCTGCAATGTCATCAAATGAATCTTCTTCATCTAGGAGAGCTGGATTTAGGTCTTAGCAGGACTTAGGCCCAATCCCAATTCTATTTTATACCACTTCCCCTTCCCCTTTCCCTACCCCTCTGCCTGTCCCTTCTCCTTTTCCCTTGAAACAGAGTGTCAAGAGGTAGGGGTGAAAATAATAAGGTTTGGGACACCACTACTATGCCGTCACACATCTTCATACATCGTCTAGCTCCTAACAATACACACATATACTGGTGTGATGGTGTGCATTAGAGCCTTTAATTATCATTCTGTATTAATGTGCTGCTTATTGACACACACACATTGAGCACACACACATATTGGAAATCATGCAGCTCACATATCCAGGAGAAAAGAAACTTGCCCCATGACTTTTATTAAATACAGTTTAAATACTGAATCCAAAAAAAAAAAACATTACTTTTCAGAAACACTGACAGACATAAAGGGTGACCAATAGGCCTGATTTCTGACAAAAAAAATAAATAATGAAATTTGACGATATGAGGTTGTTTCTGAGTGACTTTATTGATATATAATTGTATATAATAACGTATTATTTTGACTTTTATTTTGTTGACCTAGCTAACATTAGCTAGCTAAAATAGAATATATCAACAATAGGCTAGTTAATAGTATTGGACATGTTTCTCTGTCTCACTAGTAATAGATTGCAAGGTCCTAAGCCTAACATACAAATATTATATCCAGTTAACTTTCACAATATATCAAATACTCTCTGTGGTAAGAAATTATAAGTGAAGAAAGGGCAAATAAACATAATTTGTGGAACTAATCTGACTAATATCTGGAATAATAATTATAGAAATAAACTATTTCTTTAAGATATTCAGTAAAGAAACACCCAGGGCCCTATTTTAACGATCTAAATGCAAAGTGTAAAGTGCATGGCGCAGGTGCACTCAGGGCATGTCCAAATCCACTTTTGCTATTTTAACGATGGAAAAACGGTCCGTGCGCCAGGGCGCATTTTTGGAATGGGTTGTCCCTATTCTCTTAATGCGTAATGGCTGTAACGTTCAATACACCAATCAGAGTGTCATCTCCCATTCCCTTTAAGAGCGAGATGCGAGATTTTGTGAGACTTAGGTCTCTGCAGAGCAAAAGTGGGTGTTTATCACCATGAGGGTGTTTTCAAACTGCTGGGTGTTTCTAAATCATGCAGTCTAAATGATCCCCCTTACCCATACCCACCCTTAAACCTAACGTCACTATTACATCAACCAATCAGGTATCATGGTGTAAAAACACCCTGATCTGGTAACTCCAATTACTTTCCTGCAGAGACCTATACTTGGATTTTGTTGGCGGAAAAGCTAAACGCTTCTCAAGCGTAGAAACCGATCTGCTCATGCGCAAAGCTAAAGCGTGTGAGCAGATCATCTATGGGACAAGCAGGCATCCACCAAAGCTCCACACAATGAGTCAGTTAATATATATATGTGTGTGTATTGGCATGATTGTTTAATTAATTTGCCAATTTCATTCATCATTATAAGTAGTAATAGGTTGAATTGCAAATAGGTAGCCTAATTCTAATACACGCAATGACTATCCATCATAACATTTTTATATTTATGTAGCCTACATAATAATATTCTTTTACACTGTAATCCTTTTGTTTTTAATATTTGGTATACTTGTGTGATGCACATCTCTGTGTGTGATAAGCAAAGTCAACGCACACTGTGGACCTGCCCAGATGCGCATCTTCTACCAAATAAATATTGCGCCATTGACTTTAGACTTTAGACCAGGTTTGAGTTTCAGCTCCTTAAAATAGCAATGCGCCAGCAATGCGCCTGAACACACGCCCATGGGTGCACAAATGGGTGCAAATGCATTTGCTAATTAAACGACGTGGCGCTGGACGGGAAAATGTGAACAGCGCTGGACTGAAACTAGCAAACACACTTGCGCTGCGACTTGCATCGCATTGCGCCGGGGGTATGATAGGGCCCTGACTTCATGACTGAAATAACATAGGAAATGAATATGGGTCATTTTATGTTGTGCATGAGAGGAGTAGTGACAAAAACAAGTTTTTATAATAAAAAAATATATATAAAAAAAAAAAACAAAAAAAAAACAAGGTGTCTTTTTTTTAAGTCACCTTGTTGTTTTTTATGTATTTACACACTTGTGCTATTTAACTGTTATATAAATGCAATATCACACAGGTAATTACAGCATGCCGATATACAGCCATATCACACGTGTATATAAGTATATATATAGTTCTATATACTTTTGTGTGTATTTTTTTATTTTTTATGTCTATATGAAACATGTTAGAGACACATAATGCTTTTTGTACCTATAGTGGTAACAACTATGTCTGAACTATGCCAGGTTTTTTTTTATTTTTTTAGCAGAACTTGGCTTTTTAGGCTCTGAAATGTCAAACGAGACAGTCTTTTTGTGTTTGGCAGTGAGCTGACAAAGTTTTAGTGACATCTGCAACACATGATTTCGTATGGCCCTTTGATAGAGGAGAGAAAAGCCTTCACATTCCCTCTGTTCTCTACTGACCAAAGCTCATTCCACACTAAATGAGCAAAATACTCATCCTACAGATGGAAGCCTGGATGTCAAACAACAAAAAGAACAAACAACCAAAAGAGAGAATGAGAAGGTATTCTGAAAACTTTAGAAGACACACTGAAAAGGACAGCTTCCATCAAAATATTTCAGTTCAAAACCTTAAAAGATCACAGACATAACTATCTTTCCTCGTAAAATATATATAGTATAAATCAAATGTATAAGTTATTATTAATATTATTATGTCTTTGTATGGCCTCAACCATCCTAAACAAGGGTTTCATCATCAGCAGCAGCATGATAATTTATTTGATAGTTCATTTATTAATTAATTGATAAATCAAATTATAAAAAAATGCATTTTTGTCTACACAAATGAAACATTTAAGCTTTATTTTAGATCAAAACATTAAGATCACAAGGTGTTAAGTGTTTCTATCTCAAACTGTTTTAAATGAGTAAGGAATAGCTGTTATAGTATCATGACCTGTAGCTTATAAAGCAATCACATTAGAGGCTTTATTGTTGAAGTGATTAAGGTGTGTGACACATTGACTTCGCTCTGTGTGGCGAAAAGCCCTGGAAACACATATGAGCTCATTAGACCTCAGCAACTCTAATTCCACTAGTTGAGCAAAACTCATTTGCTTAATGTATGAGGGCCATTAGTTACCTCCACCACAACATGATGAACACAAACAGGGAGGTCTGGAGGTTCATTAAAGGTGATATTTCTGGGGCACCTTTATAGGACATAAGTTAAGCATCCAAAACAATTGTGCTGTTACTAAATGAGCCTTTCATAAGACCTTAAAAACTTTCATTTAGGGGGGAAATTATTTAGGGCCAGATAAAGTGAATAGGAAATCAATGGTTGTATCGATGCTTAAAGAGACAGTTCACCCAAAAATGAAAATCCTTCTCTCATTCTAAAAAAGAATGACTGCTATTTTTTTATTACATTTTAACTTTATATATTTATATTTACAGATGCATCTAAAAAAAATAGAATATCATGGACAAGTTCTTTAGTTTTTGTAATTTAATTAAAAAAAGCAAACTTTCTTATATTGTAGATTCATTGCACACAAACTGAAATATTTCAAGAGTTTTTAGTTTTAATTCTGATGGATATGACTTACAGCTTAGGAATATTATGCACTCAATACTTGATTGGTGCTCCTTTTACACTAATACACTTTACATTAAAGTGCTCCAAAATCTCCTGGTAGATGGCTGCATTGACTTCCGACTTGATAAAACACAATGGAACAGCACCAGCAGATGCCATGGAACCTCAAATCATCACTGACTTCTGAAACTTCACACTGGAATTCGAGCAGCTTGTATTCTGTGATTCTCCAGTCTTCCGCCAGACTCTGGACCTTGATTTCCAAATTAAATGCTAAATTTACTTTCATCTAAAAGAGGACCTTGGACCACTGAGCAACAGTCCAGTTATTTTTCTCCTTAGCCCAGGTAAGATGTTTCTGACGTTGTTTCTGTTTCTGAAGTTACTTGGTAAATTTTGTCCTGAAAAAGTCATAGCGTGTTGACTCTTGATTCACTGACTCCAGCTTCAGTCCACTCATTGTGAAGTTTTTAAATCAGCCTTTTCTGTCAATCTTCCCAAGGCTGTGGTCATCCCTGTTGCTTGTACACCTTTTCCTATCACACTTGTTCCTTCCAGTCAACTTTCTATTCATATATTTTGATACAGCACTCTGTGTACAGCAGTCCTTTCAGAAATGACCTTGTGGAGGGTGTTGATGATCGTCTTCTGGACAACTGTCAAGTTAGTTTTCTTTCCCATAATTATGGTTGCATGTTCTAAACTAGCCCAACAGGTACCCATTAGTTATACTCAACATTAATCAAGCTCAAAATTGAATATTCTATTGTATTTTTATTTTTTGGAGATACTGAATTCTTAATTTCCCTAAGCTGTAAATTGTAACCAAACTCAAAATATTCCAGTTTGTGTGCAATGAATCTAGAATATAAGAAAGTTTGTGTGTGTGTGTGTGTGTGTGTGTATGTGTGTGTGTGAGAGAGAGCGAGCTATAAGCGCCAGCAGGTCAAATTTACCTGCTATATAATGCATGTATTTATGCACATGTCAGTTTCTTGTTGCTTATGTTTTAATATTGTACATTGCTAGGAAATGCCTTTCACTCACTAGATTAGTGGTTTTTAGTTTTGTAAATAAAGACAAAATGGGTTAAAAAACAACAACAATAAGGTGATTTATGGATGCTGAAGAGGTATAAGAAGCACTAAATACCATGATAAGCGATGGATAGTCTGATGGTGGGGAGATACGTAGTCTAAGGGGCTGTTCACATATCGCATCTTTTTCATGCTCAAATTAGTTATTTCAATTTTTTTTGTCATTTCTATTATTTGTTGCTATTTAATCCTATGCAGGGTGGTGAATTATTATTTCTCATTATTGTCTGTAGGCTATTTTAGTACTTAAAATAACATAGGTTATCTTAATATGTTAATTACTGACATTGTATTATAATATGACACCATCCAAATATTATGTACATCCTTTTAATTCTCATTGTAAGTGTGGGCTTGTTTAGCTTACATTGACCATTGAAAAGTGATTAGTGGACTGCACAACAAAAAAAGCCTTGGACATAAAACAACAGAACAAAAATCTAGCTGATGACTAAACACAATATTTTCATGACTCTAGACACTTCTTTGTGAAGACAGTGAAATAATATGTTCTTCAGCCATACAAAAACAGTTGTAATGTGCGTGGTTAAAATATACCCACTGGTGGTTTTAGGTATACAGCGACCCCTTGCAGTTCTAGTGTCAAATAATAAGTAAAAAATATATATATATATATATAATAACATATTTCATATAAATATATATATATATATATATATATATATATATATATATATATATATATATATATATATATATATACACACACACACACATATATATATATATATATATATATATATATATATATATATAATTTCTGATACAGTATGTGCTCTTTTCTAGCTAATATTATAATAATATTGATTTAATTTTCTGTATACCTGTATATGCTGTATACCTTATTAAGTCACTTACAAGAAGATGTAATAATATACAAAATAGTAATAATAAATGTTGCCTTTTTAGAGCTTATAATAACATTTCATTGTTCCCTGTGACTTTGATGACAGAGTGTGTTGCAGTGATTGTGATCTGACTTGGTTCCCTTTTTCTTATCTATTTTTGCTGTATTTTTTCCTGCATACAAATTCTACTAAACGTCTCATTTTAAGAGTCACGCAGGTTTGGGATAAAATGATGGTGTTTCAAATTGGATCTGACATTAATTTAATTTGGAATGACAGTAAGTTATAGAAATCAGGTTGAGAGGACTGACTGATTTTTATTTTATTTTTTATTTTTATTTTTTTTAACTTATTCTTAGTTAGCTGCCTTGGACCCATTTCAAATATCCACTTCATTCATGTGCACTCAAGGAACCAGAAGCCCTTTGGCAAAGCAATCAATTACTGATGTGCTCTGATTTCATTCATTGCCAATCCAAAAAATAATGTATCATTTCCATAATGAATAAGTGCAAACAAGGAAGCCAAGTCCAGATTTTAACTAAGAAAAGTGCCAATTATGACTATTATACTGAACATTCCAATATAAAGCTCTCTAGCTAAAAGGGAAAAAAATAACAACCCAAACTTCAGAGAACCTGGAAAACCTGCGCTCCCAAGAGTAATCAATTAATTTTGCAAAAGTACTCTGCAATTACTGATCAAAGTTAGTGCCTAAGCACATCTCTCAGGCTTTGAAGAACTTTAATAAGACACATGCATGCCTACCAGCCCCGCTTACTTATCAATTAATTTGGGAGTTAATGAGTTGGGTAGATTATTGCCTCCTGTGCTCTCCATCTCATGGGGACATGTGAATTGTGTACGGTGGAGAAAAAGACAGGTGCGAACCGACATGTGGTACTGTGGTAAAACTATTGCTAAGCTTCATGTCAGTATTGTCACTACAGAAGGCGTGGAATTAATAATCAAGACAAATGTAGCTGATAAAGTATGTTTTTAGTGGCGTTTGCCAAGGCAAACATTGCTATTGGACAAGCTTTTAATCTTAATCTTGAGTATTAAGATTCAGTAACTCGTCCTGTGCCATTTTTCATTTGCACTACAGACCTGAAAGACAGGATCTCAAACTATGACACTTGTGGAGAAGAGGTGAGTAAAAACCACTTTTTTTTTTTTTTTTTTTCAATATTAAATTTATCAGACATATAATGTTACAAATTGTCTATTTTAAATAAATGCTGTTATTTTGAGCAGTAATGATGCTGAAAATTCAGCTTTGCATCACAGGAATAAAATAAAAATGTAAATATATTAAAATACTGAATATATATAAAATGTATACATATTAATATAATATTTATTATATATAAGAAATGCATGTATTTATTTAACATTGTAGTACTATTTCACTGTATGTATTGTTATTGAATGTTGCATCCAAAAAATTAGGCCTTAGTTTTTTCTAATATACTTTTTCATAATCATGGTATGCAGTATGCAACTAGAGATTTATATTCTGCTGTGTTTACTAAGATGCTCTTAACTACGAGTGAGTAAATATATAAATAAGAAAATAGATATATAAATAAATAAACCCTGTCATTGTTTCCTGTCCTCTTGTGAACTCTGTTGAACCTACAATGACAGCGGGCTCTCATTCTCATTTCAGAAACACACTGGGTAATTATCTACGTCATTGACACAGGCTCAAATTCAGTGCGCTTATTAATTTGAAACATGGATGAAAGGCAACATTGAAAAAACAGCTTTTCTGTTACAATCTGGAGCAATCTGTCCAAACAAGCTCACACCAAAAACAATTCTGACCATCACATGCCAGATGTGACGCATCTTGGTAACAGATGACAATTCTTTTTTTTTTTTTTTTTTTTTCTTCTTGTTTTTTTGTTTTCACACTGTCATCATTTAATTTTGAGTATTAATGCAGCTGATAGCAGATCGGTCATATTTACACCCACGTGGAGCCTGTACACTACATCACGGGAGTCTGCAAACTGAATGGATTTAAAGGAACTAGGGCTGGTAAAATAAATTGATGCATCGCAAATTGAAAAATGATTCACCATCGATTCTGAGATTTTCCGAATGCATCGTGGTTCTTTCTTGAATCGATTCTGAAAATATTTTTGAATAGCAGGTGGCACTGCATGCTTTAGAAACACCCGTACTCAGCTTGTTTCCAAATCCTTACACACACTTGAACCTAAAATAATCATTCATAAAATTCGAGAAGGTTGCAGCGAATTACAGTGTTCACAGTGTTCCACCCACTTTTAATAGTTTTAATTCAGTGAAAGTTTAGAATTTTGTGATTTTTTTTTTTAATGAAAGATCAAAAGGATAAACAATGCAGATTTATTTTCACAGCTGCCTTTGCTGATATTTACCATGGGTGCCAATAATAGTGGAGGGAACTGTAAATACACACACATATGCATGTATATAAGAAACAATTATGGTAGATTTATATATTAAATATATGTGTAGATGATATAAATTATATGTTACCCTGGACCACATAACCTTAAGTGGCTGGACCATATTTTTAACAATAGCCAAATAAACTGTGTATGGGCCAAAATTATTGATTTTTCTTTTATCCCAAAAATCATTAGGATATTAAGTAAAGGTCATGTTCCATGAAGATATTTTGTAAATTTCCTACTGTAAATATATCAAAACAAAATGTTTCATTAGTAATAAGCATTGCTAAGAACCTCATTTGGACAAATTCAAAGGCGATTTTTTTCAGTATTTAGATTTTTTTATTTAGATTGCACCCTCAGATTCCAGATATTATTCAAAGAGTTGTATTTTGGCCAAATATTGTCAGATCCTAATAAACAATACATCAATGGAAAGCTTATTTATTCAAGTAAATTGAGACTGGTTTTGTCGTCCAGGGTCACACTTGAATATAAATATACATATGAATATTTTTTCAAAATATATGTGTGTATTTATATATTGATACATAATAAATATACACAATACACACACATATTATGTATATGTATATATAAAATAATGAGAGCCCTGAAAGATAAAAACCATACGAGTGATTTCAAAGAAAAGTAATAGCACAACACAGAAACACTAGACAAACTAATGGCACACGTTTGGAGCAGATTCTCTTTTGTTCAGGCAATGGCAGCATGTAGGGTTCTTACTTTTGACAAAAGCGTTATGCCGCTAAAGGTGCAGAAACTACACACTAAATCTTTTATGGCTTAATCCGTGAGCTTCTGTGTCACAGCTGATGCACTGGAACAGAAATGTGTCAGTCTTCAGAGGTTTGGTACCCAGAACAGTAACAAGTTGTTTACTTGTCCTCCTGACTTCTCAAAGTGACTCAGGTGAGAGCGGGTGAGCTGTGAGCGGCGCTGAGTGATAACGCCTGCTGTACGCGTGATAGATGATGCTGTCTTCTGATGTTCTGACCGATGAGGAAAGTCTCCCTGTGTGTGTTTCTTCTCCTGGTGGAGCAAGTTTCTTTCCACAGTGATAAAGCATCATTAAACATGTCCTGTCAGTGCCCATCTGTTTAACATTTATCCTGAAAAAGGGGGCTGGAAGAAGAAAGAGAGACACCGACAGCTTCTCCATTAACTCACAAAGCTCCCTGAAATGTTCTGTGCTATACAGATCCTAGATATTCCTGGAGGACTGGAGTCGGAGATGCCGCATAACCCCTGTTAGCCTTTCAGGCTAGGAAAACAGAATAATAGCCAAATAGATCTGCATGATGATTGTGGCTTGATGGTAATGCACCTCAGAGATGCGGTGCTGAGTCTGAGGGCTCCTCCACCACCCCGACACACATTTTCCCTCACAGGCACTATAAGATTCAATTTTCTTTATCTTGTTTGCTTCTGCTTTATTGTTTTGCACTAGGAGCACTCAACAAACAGGTACCGCCCTCTACTCACTCTTGCCACCCACTCAGCACCCTCAACTTTACCCAGAATCCAGCTGATCACGATGGGTCACTGGCCTCAGTACTGGCACTACAAACACCCCTCAGCCAGACTGATGCAAAACTCTATGTGTTTTCAAAGTCAATTAGTTAAATATCTTTTAAAAGCCCTGTTTAATTGGAAGCAAGCCCAAAAACAATGTGATGCAATGGTACAAAGTGCGTTAACTGGAGTCTGACAATGAATGTATTGTTGATGGAAGTGGATTTGTTACTATAAAGAGATAAAAGTTTTCCAAAGAAGTTTAGAAATTCAACTTTGACTTGCGGTTTTCAGAGATGGTTTTAGTATGCAGACAGTTACTGTTACTTTTTGCATGCTAGTGAACATACATTTATAATCAGAGCAGTAGATATTTGGCATGAAAACAAAAAAAAATGTTTTCTATGAAGGCCCATTTCTGTAACACTGTCAATTAGAGTTAAAATTGAAATTATGATATAAGATGATAATACCATTTGAAAATGACCAAATTGAAATTATGAGATTAAGTCAGAATTCTGACTTGTTAAATCATAACTAAAACTTGTACTAGTGACTTACAAGTTATAACTTAGTATGTCATATTTAAAAAAGGCACAGACGAATCTTTTTGTCTCATAGTTATTAATCTGTCAACGTTTAGAATATATTTATATATAAATATAACTGTCACCATTTTGACTTTATATGCCATAATTACAAAACAAAAAAAACTAAAACAATGAAAACTATTTCAAAACTAAATATGTAAAAAAAAATTTGATCCAGTTTTACCAATAAGGACAAATTAGAACGAGCACACAATTCCAAAACAGCGCCGATGGCCGTGGAAATTTCTGCAGGTGATTTACTAACAACATCACAATTTAAAGAACACCGACACAACATCTCACTTACATATCGACCAATGCAATATACTAAGCGCAGCGCAAATGAGCATAGTTGCAAATAAACAATAAAGAAATAAATTACGTGAAAAATAACTGAAGGTCAAAAAAAGAAGGTTGCAAGAAGTTTTGATAGATAGATAGATTGCTTGACTCCTAGTTGAGGATTCCAAGTCATCTTGTATTTCCCCAAGCAAATTAAATATAACATGGTCTGTTCAAATATATGTTCAGATAATGTGTTCTTCTGGGATTCCAAATAAATGAATACATGTGGGAAAAATCCTCTTCCTTCTAACAACATAACTGCAGCCATTTCAAGCACAAAACAGTTAAGCCATGCATTTTTAGAGTGTTAAATTATGTTGCAAATACCAGTAATCTGACGAGCACAAACATTAGTACATTTCCCATAAATGCATATTTTAATAAGGTTGGGCACAAAAATAACTGTGTCCACGCCTTTTCAGCACTGATTCGTCACTGTGCATCTTTAGTAAATCCTGACAGAACTATTTTAACAGCAAAAGACGGTTTTCTCTGGCCCTGTGACCTTTGACCTTTCAAAAGGACTTCTAAGTGCTCTATGAATCAATGGGTTATAACCTTATAAATTATAAGCTAAATTAAATAAACCATTTGCATGGGTTTTGCTGTGACAAAAATGCAACAATATATATATACATTTATTTTATTTTTTTTTTTTTTTCAAGGTACACCATGTCTG
Source organism: Carassius gibelio (assembly GCF_023724105.1). Lineage (NCBI taxonomy): Eukaryota > Metazoa > Chordata > Actinopteri > Cypriniformes > Cyprinidae > Carassius > Carassius gibelio. Next base: position 7,390,134 of record NC_068406.1, read on the forward strand.
CTCAGAAAAGAGCTTGTTACTTAAAAATCTACACTACCTTAAAATTGATCTGAACTTTTTAAATGAAACTGAACAACACTGTGTACTGCTATTAATCAGTTACTTCCAAACAACGGCATTCTTCATACATTCTCTCGCTCTCTCATTAAGATTCTCCTTATTCGGTCTCATTTTAACTATTATTGTTCTCCTCCATCGTGATGAGCATGATAAACCCGAATCCATCCACTCATCTGCTCTCTCTGACAGGCTGTAAATACGTGAGGCCGGCATCGGGTTCAAGTTTTCCCTAACGAGCTGATCTTTCACATCCCTAGAGGTCAGATTCCTCCGAAGGGGCAATGGTCCACCCTCCCTTCCCTGACTTCACTGGCTGGCCGCACCCTCCAAACTTTTTAATGAGCTGGTCGGGCATCTCAGCACTGCCCTTCGGTGGGCATTTTCCAGCTGAATGCACTGATTAGAGAGAATATTGATAAAGCTGTCAAACTAGATCTGGCTTTGAGACAACGTGTTTAACAGCTGCAGACTTCATGAAAAGTAGCTTTGCTATAGCTAATGTGTCCGAGGCTAGCGTTTGCTAGCCCCAGTACAGAGTTTTCCCGCCAACAGAGCTGTGCAGTTTATAGTCTGCAACTTGACATTTTCAAGCAAGTTATGTTCTACCACATAACTTACACATTAATGTGAAACAAAAACTTGTCCAAAAATTAAAACTAAGTCATGTTGGATCAGAAAATCTGCAGTGTATTTACTGCAAGTTGAAGGTTTTCAGTTTGAAGTAACTTAAAGTTTGAAGAAGTTTTAACGCTTGATGTTTGAAGGTTTGGAAGGCCATAATGTTGCAACTTGCTAGCAAAACATTTAAAAACCATTGAAAAATTCTGCCGAAGCCAAAGGTGAAAACAGATAGCCTTTCAGGGTTATGCTAGTCTATAAATTGACAGCTGGACACCTGCTGTTTTTTTAAGTTGGCTGCGTTTCTAATTGCATTCCAACAAGTACCAATACATTTGCATTCTACTTTTGGCAGAAGTACAGCATTGATAATTCACTTAAAAGGTATTTATTGGATGCACACAGGTATACATTGTTAATTCATGACACACAACCAATGCTTACATCTATAATACAACTGTAAGTCTATTACAGCTTAGCACATAGCTGGAGCTGCTACCTCCAGATGTTTCTTGTCAGCTTTGGTCTCTCGAGAATGAGGAAGAGTAGATTCGTAAAGCGTGCAGAGCCGTGTGTGGAGATGAAATATGTTAGGAGTCATCACCACACACTATGCCGCTGTACAGATGTTGCACTGCCTGCTCAAGTCTATCTCTACCACCGAAATCTCTCTCTCGCTTGCTCTTCCTTCAGATGAAAACAGCCTAGATTCTCTCAGCTCCTTCCCATGTCTCCCCTGTCTCTCTGTAATACATTATCCAAGCCCCCTCAGCCATCTGCTCTGATGCTGTGTCTCCAGAAACACGGCTTCCAAATTTTACAGATAATTACGATACATTTGCAGTTCACTCTTGGGGTGCTTCCACAGCTCTCCTCCACACCCACCAGACCATTTATAATAATCCCTGAATTACACAGAACAGACCATAAAGATGAATGGAAATGATGTTCATTAGGAAGCCACTGACCCCATTGTTCATGGGCGAGATATTAATGAATGTGTAACTTTAGTGCAGCCCCGTTTGTATTAAAATTTATCTTTTGGTTAGACTAATCAGTAAAAAAATCCTACCCCAATCTTGTTGGTTTTAGCTAGTTTGCTTGGTCATCTTCCCTGGCCAAGTTGGTGTTAAAGCTAGCCTCGCCGGCCTCCATTCTTGGCCAACCTAGTGCTCAATTCACTTTTTGCCAGGGGTTTGATTGACAGGCAATCTGAAAGCTGAGTTTTTGTTACCAAAAGTGACCTGCTCTGTCACAAATGTTCACTGTGTGAGAACATCATTTGTGGCTTGAGAGTACCATGACTTGACAGTCGTAGCAATAGTAACTAAGGGGGGTGGTTCTTTGCAAAGGGTTAATTGGTTTAGCGTGTCTTCTAGCCTGCCCAAACTGCTGTTCTGATGGTTTAACTTCACTTCTTGCCGGCAAAGTTGGCAAAATCTAATTGGTCCAAAGAGTGTCCCAAGCCTAAAATGACCCAAGTACAAGTACTAACTGGTCTCCTTTCCTTGCAAGCTAATGATCAGCTTGTCTAGACAGTTTCCTCACCCGGCAAACTGGTGTTCAACTGTTTTAACTGGTATCCTACCCTGACAAGCTAATGTTAAGATGGTCTTGACAGTTCCCCACCCTGGCAAGCTGAAGTTTTTAACTGTTTTACCTAGAGTCCTACCCTGACCCGCTGGTAAATGCTCAATTTCCCATTTAAAAACAACTATCTAAATAAAGTTTAGCAAGCAGTTAGGACCTCCAAAATGCTTTAGATGTATTAAGACCAAAGCTGTCCTATCCTGTTTCTGGGAGGCCGATGTCCTGCTGACTTCAACCTGTTTCTGCAAACTTGCCTAAAAGTGCCCGGCAACCTTGCCTAAAAGTGTTTTGTAATCCCAAAGATATATATTAGCTATTTCATGTGTATTTAAGCAGAATAAGAGCTAAACTCTGCAGGTCAGTGGCCTTCCAGGAGCAGGATTGGACACTCCTGGTTTAAGATATTATTTTCAGCTCAGTAAGGTGGACACACTTAAAGTTAACAAAATTGTGGTGCGGTGATGGATACAACATAAAGGAATATATTTTAACACATACACTCTATCTGTAGACACTGTAGGTCTAAAAAAAAAAAAATCTATACATTTTCATAACCAATCCTTCTGTTGTATTAATACGAATGCTTCCTCAGCTGTAGTGGTAATGATGAGATGTCCAACGCCAGTCAATCCAGCGTGTCTGTGTTTTGGATCACGTTGCTAATTTAACAGAAATTGTCTGTCCTCGATCGCTTGGAAATACTATCTTCTATCAAATCCTCCTCTTAGATCAGATGGTGAGAGAGCGAGAGAAGCGGACCCCAGTGTTAGCTCTCCATGAACTAATATGACGTCTCCCACCAAGTGGTTGTCACATTAATCATCTCAGTAATCGCATTGGCGGTAAAACTTTTGGGAAAATCAACATTATTAGAGGGCTGATCAAGGCCGCCTGGCATCTCCTAGTTATTAATAATTCAAAGGCACGTTGCATCGCGGTGGCCTGCGGGGAGGTGTCATGGGAGAGAGAAGACACCTGGTATTAAAGATCTTATCTGACTGAAGTTCGGATTTGTAAATGGGCTGTCAAGAGCTTTGCGAAACCACACACATACCACAGCACACATAAACAAAGATCAGTCAAGAGATACACACACACACACACACGGCATATGAATGCACAGTTCAGAACACACACATACAGTACAACTCTCCGAACTGCGCCCAGATCAGTAAAACAGAAAGAGCGCAGGATTAAAAGAGAGCTGGGTGACGTTAAAAAGTGTCTCTGGGGCTGACTAGATCACTATCGCTACAAAGAGAATGATACCAACTAACAGTAAGATGAAGAGAGATGCCTACTCTGGCCTTTTTATTTGTTTCACATATCAAAGAACGCTATTCTCTCACAAACATCATATGCAATAGAAATGTTATTCTTTATACTGAGCTAATTTGTATGCTTTTTTCCCCCCTGTTTAAATATGCTGGACCTATTCGGCAAACAAACACTGTAACCTCTAGTGATATTAATGAATGGAAATCTTATTCCGCTGGGTTTACAATCTACACCAGTGAAATATCATTATGAGGCAATATCACTCTCTTTATTATCTCACTGTATAATGTAGCAGAAGGGAAACACTGTGCTTATGTAACGTGATTAAAACAAAATGTCACGCATAAAGTCATGTTGGAATTGAGTATTTGAGCTCTGCCTTCAAAATACCTGGTAAGCTTAATGTTATTAGTGGCACAGGATCAAACTTCCATAAACTGATATGCTATTTTTCCATAAAAATGGGTTTATAAAACTATGGCCCTGTCAGATCTATGGAACACGTTTGTCAATACTAGGGATCAGAATCATTAGGAATTTAATGGTTCCTTATCATTTCAGTGTTTCTATGAATGTTTCAGGAACCATTTTCACCATATTTGAATATTATTTAAAATAAAAAAATAGAAAATATTTGTTGTTGAAAGAACAGCTACTATGTAAAAAAAACACACAAAAAAACACGTAAAACACAGCCTGCGCAATGCCAAAGTTAAAGTTTGTATAACAGTTTACGCATAAAAAAATTTGACAAAGAGGCCATCTTATATAGAAAAAATAAAAAATAAAATAAGGGTTTTAATAACACAATTTTAATTAATTTAATATATATATATATATATATATATATATATATATATATATATATATATATATATATATATATATATATATTTCCCTCTCTTTTAAATTAATTTATGTTTATATTTGTATTTTAATTGGTTTACATTGATAGCATTGATAATAATAATGTAATTATTCTCTTGTTAATCATTCTTTCTTCACAATCTTCAGTAAACTTAACACTATATGTTGGCAGTCTGCCCTCTACGGGTGAAGAGGGTCTCTCTTTCTCTCTCTGTCCCTGTATTATGACAGCATAGAACAGTAAAAAACCAAGTCAATTAAATCCACAAGCAAAGAAGCCATCAATCTTGATGTTCCCAAACAGCCACAAATAATTTGCATTGTCTCAGTCAATTAGTCAGCCATTTTTCTCTCTCTGCGGCCAGGCGGACCTGTGCGCTGTCTCCACATTACACTTAATCAATACACAACCACCCACTCCTGCTCCCTCACAAACTCCAGCTTTTCCCTCTCTCTAGTCTAGATGATCATCTCTCGGATTTATTCATCAGAATAGCTAAAAGCCGCATTATTGTTTATGAGAATGAATCACAGCCCTCGTGTACCACCAGGATGTGGTTAACAACAGGGTTCGGCATCCTGGGAGGGTTGTGAAATGCCAGAGGGAGCGACTTGAACCATCTGAGGCAGCAGCCGGTGCCTGACTCACAGCCGAGGACCGTGACCAGCTTCCAACATGTTGAAGGCACAAAAGAGCCGAGGGACAGAGGAGGTCAGTTGTCAAGATAAAGAATAATTTCAATGAAAGACTGAGCGGTTGAGAAGCGTAAAGAGCAGTTAGTTATAACACTGTTTCATAAGAGCAATTAATGTTGAATAGCTTTAAAATGTTAACAGTTCATCCACTCACCCACATGTTGTTCCAAACTCACATTATTTTCTTCTCTTCCGTGAAACACAGAAGATGTTCACACTATTATTTTCAACTGAAAGCTAAATTTTCTCACACCTAGCTTTGGTTTGACTTGGAAGTATAGAAAAGAGAACTTTTAAGGTGGTTAAAAGAATAGTTCTTCCCAAAAAGAAAATTATGTCATCATTCACTCCCCCTCAAGTCATTCCAAACGATTTCTTTTGTTGAGCATAAAAGAAGATACTTTGCAAAATGTTGATGACCAAACAGCTGACAGTAGCCGTTGACTTAGACATAGTATGCAAATATTGCAAATGCAAATTATTATATCTTCAAACAACTTGAGGTTTGGAATAATTAGTGTGAATACGAAATACAGACAATAAACTGATTATATTTCTTACATACTCTAGGCTTGTGCCACTTCCAACAACAGTACAAATGGATTTAGAACTTCCAGTTCGACATGTTCAGACTCTGCAACATGACGTGACAACAGTCGCAAATGGTGCAGATTCAGTTCGAAAATCTTTCGAAAATCTTTATATATATATATATATATATATATATATATATATATATATATATATATATATATATATATATATATATATATATATATTCGTCATACTTATGTGAAAACGCAGAAAATGTAAACCTGATCCTAATTTTTTTTTATGACGAATTAAAGTTTCGGAGGCAGTATGTGAACGTGACTGATGCAACGTGAGGTCACATTTATTTTGTAACGTGCGAAAGTTACGGACTCAGCGTGCAATGCGTACAAACAAAACGTAGTATACTCCCATTTGATAGCATGTGTGAACACATACAAACACAGGAGGAATATACTAGTTTATGTCCAGTGTCTACACTATTTCGCTTCAGAAGTTATAACTAAAAGTATCCGATTGGAAAAATATGAGGGAAGATAAAATATACTGAACTATTTAACTTTTTGCTAAATTTTTGTAAAATTGTGTTCTTTTAGGGTATCTTAAGCCGGTCGCACACCGGACAAGAAACAGTGCAGTGTCGTGTCGCGTCGTGCCACATCTTTAAAATACAAACAGATTGTTTTCTATGCTTTTTTAAGGCAAGTGTTCCTTTAAATCAATGCCTTTTGCTCTGCCTCACTCACTCTATAACACATTCACATATAAACGTACTTAAAAATTCAACACTCATGTCTCATAAACAGTTTATTTGGTTTTTGTCTCGCTGTTTTTGGTAACAACAGAAGAGGTGCATTGTGGGTTGGTCAACAAGCTCCCAGCAATTCCGGATCTCTCCGGCAGATCTGCTGGCTGTGCAAGAAATTTGCATTAATTGCTTTGTCTATAAAATGTTCAAAGAACATATTCAGATCACCGTGCTGAAAATATCAGCATCCCTGGATCCATTCCACAATGAATCGCTACAGCTCAGAAAAACAAAATCAAATAAACTCTCTCTGTCAGACAACAGGAACGTGTTATATTAACTGAGCTCACACATTAAGGCAGGTATAGCGTAAATACAAAACTGCTCACAGTATGTTTCTAGAAGGAAATATTATAATAAAAAGGAGTGAATGGGCCAAGGTTAAGCTTTTCCCTGAGAAAGACTAGGCAAACATCTGAAGATACAGGCCAAAGAACCACTTGACTTGAGCTACAAATGCACAGACACACTCGTTCCACTATTATACGCACACATGCACTGTTTTGAAGGTAATAGCTCAAAACTTGCAACAACTTTTCCTGTAAAATACTGACCTCCAGATTCAGACTTAAAACTTAACGATGATCTTAAAAGTGTCATGAATATTTTACTGTTGCTTCCAGATTATTCATGGAGTTAAGACCTTGCAACTATTCCTTAGACTTAAGATGGCCTTTTTAGAGTTATATTTATACAAAAAGAGAACTAGAAAGAGAACACAAGAGAGAATACTGCAATAAAAACATAAATATGGACATACTGTACATGCAGTTCTGAGGTTAATCGATCTAATACTGTGTCTCTGGAAAACAGTGGTCTATGACGTTGTATTATTATTATTATGTGTGTGTGTGTGTGTGTGTGTGTGTGTGTGTGTGTGTGTGTGTATCTGTGTTAATGAGCAATTGGTGGACAAATTATTGTTTTAGATATGTGACCCTTGACCACAAAACCAATCATAATCATAAGTTGCACGGGTACATTTATAGCAATAGCCAACAATACATGTTCATTCATTCATTCATTCTTTCATTCATTCATTCATTCACTCACCCTCTGATTCCATATTTTCAAATAATTGCATAATTTCTAAATATCGCCCTAACCTAACAAGCCTTACATCTACAGAAATCTTTTTTTTTTTTATTCAGCTTTCAGGTGATGACCATTATGACTGGTTTTGTGGTCCACGGACACATATGTTAAATTTGCTCAATATATAATTGTTCAGTAAATTAAATGTTTCTACTTAAATACATCTTTTATTTCATATTTTCATCATATATTTATTTTGTTTAACGGCTGTAGATATTTTTAAAAAACTTGAAGTTTTGAAGACTGCAGCAGTGAGATGTTGTAACTGGCATTTTGGAGACGAAGCCTGGATCTTTTTTCCTGTCAGTATTGTGTCTCTCTGGCTCTCATGCAGGTGTGATCACAGCTCTGAACAATGATGACACATAAATCATTCCCATCTGAGGGGTGAACATTCAGCCCTGTCTCTCTCTCTCTCTCTCACACACACACACAGGTTTGTAAAATGATCAGTCTATGGAAAAGAGAGAGGGTAAAATTATTTGTGCTGAAGCACACAGGTGCAGGCGTGATCGCAGCTCTATGCCATCTAAACAGAGCCAAACCTGGAGTGCATAATGTTATACCTTCACAAAAACACACTGATTTCAGTTCTCAAACCGAAACACAACTGTCGACTGATATTTTCATGTAACCAGACATCTGACAAATGACAAAGTCTACTTTTGTTCTGACCGAGAACCACCCACCTGTCTGACAGTTATGTAATGTGAATTGTTTCATTTTATAGAAGGACAAACCAAGCATAACTCTTAGAACAAAACAGAATATCTGTGGTCAAGGTTGCTGTTCTGTTGAGCATTCTATTCATCAAGGAATTTATCACGGTCACGACAAAAACATTAAGCAGCACAACTGTTTTCCACACTGACACGAATAGTAATAATACATCTTTCTTTAGCACCAAATCAATACATTATAATAATTTCTGAAGGATCCTGTGACACCGAAGACTGGAGAAATTATGCTGAAATTTCAGCTTTGCATCACAGGAATAAATTGCATTTTAAAAGAGTCATGTGAAAATACTGAAATGCGAAATTGTTGATTTCCCATTTTGGTTTTATTTTTGTTAATATGTCACGTGTTGTTGTTCAGCTGAGGTTTTATTTTCCAAATTTTAAGAGCTGCCAAGGGACAGATTATTATTATTATTATTAGTAGTAGTAGTAGTAGTAGTAGTAGTAGTAGTAGTAGTATGTCCTTGGAAACGATGGAATTGGAATTGAATAGGGTGTCCTACGTTTTTCACATGGCTGTATATTTTAATAGAAAACAGCTATATTTTGAAATTGTAATAATATTTCACAATATTTCACTGATTTAACAATCTTTTTTTTCTGCAAAAACATAAAAAAAAATCTCACAGAACATCTCAAAGTTTAAATAACTCCTTCTTAGATCCATATTGACTCCATGAAATATGCATATCTAACAACTGCTAACATAGGTCATGGGTAACATTTCTCAAAGCATGCAAGAAACCCAGACAATCGGATTAAAGCTTGCCCCTTTTTTTATTTTTTTGAAAATTCTACTATTTTGTGTGTGTGCAGTATGCACCAGGCAGTCTGTGAATGGTCCACGGGCTTCCCATGGAAGGCTTTTCAGCTGCAGTCAGGTGCGTTTGGCGACTGACAGACTCCATCTGTCTATTCATGCTTTAAATGCTGCACCAACAGCCAGCGGATCGGCTGCTCTGCTTTTCCACCACCCTTTCCCCCTTCCTTTCTCTAGCTTCCAGCCACCCTGACACACACATGCTCACTTATCAATGTGAGTTGTGTCAGATAACCTCTGATCAGTGCCACAGGTAGTCCAGTCTCAGACAAAGACACATCAGCTTAGGACGAACGTCTGTCTCTCTTCCTCGACTCACATTCGGTTTTTGTACCTTTCCATCAGATTCCAGCCTTTTTCTCTTCCTCTAGTCACAGTCGTCTGTCTATCTTTCTCTTGCCTTACTTGCTTTCTGTCAACATTGTGTCCATTTGATTTCATTCATGTCAAGCTGTCCTGCTGTTGCCATGCCCATCTCTCTCACTCATATCCTCCTCCACTCACACTCTTTTCATCATTCGTACCTTTTGTGTATGTGTGTCAACATACACTTGGTTTGGGAACCCAAGGACAGGTTCTTATTCCTATAATAAAAATATATAAAAAAAAGAAAAAACAGGAACTTAACAATGAGTTATGATGTGGTCCTTTTTGGTCAAACATTTGGACACTTTTTAATTAACCAATTGAAAATACTCAAAAACCAGGTGTTGATGGGTTAATAGGTTAAATCAAAGTAATGACTCACTAAGTGACTGAATCAGTCAGATCTAAACTGCACGTCAAAATCTTCACCCACAGATCACAGAACCACATTCTGTTCACTGACTATTTGATTCATATTGAATACAACAATTTAAAAAAATGGCTTACATCACCAGTGTCAGGGTCACCAATGTGACTACTATCATGAAAAATAAATATACTAAAATGTATTTGAAATGCATGCATTTAATGCTTAGAATACTACAAATACATTTACATATTTATGTACTTAATAAAAAATACCATGCAATTGTAGTTTTGGTATATTAAACTGGTGCAAGTATGCTAAATTGGAGTAGTGTTGGAGTTCAACTAAAGATAGTATAGTTGTATAATTGATTGTGCTAAAGTACTGCAAGTATACTTTAGGTGCACTTTAAATTTCTTACATTTAAAGACTGATATTATCCAAGAATCATTATTCAATTCTCATCAACAGTGACATGAAAAGAAAAAAAAAGAATGGTTGCAACAGTTTTAATAGACCTCGTATTGCATGACTCCTGGATGAAGGTTCCAAGTCATCTTTTATTTCCTGAAGCAAATAAAAAATATCATGGGTTTGCAAATGATATGTTCAGATAATGTATTCTCTCCAAATAAATTAATATGTGTATAAAATCCTCTCCCTTCTACCACATGCTATCTGTTCTCTGTGATGCCTCTCATAGAAACAAATTGCATCAATTTCAAATGCAAAATAGTTTAAGACATGCTTTTTTTGGGGCGTAAAAAAATTAAACACCTTGCATGATTCATTTGAATACTCTCCTCCCATGTCTTTTCAGTGCTAATTCTTCAAATGTGTTTTGTAAAAACTGACGGTACTATTTTAATGGCAAAGGACAGTTTGCGAAATAAAGGTATTTTAAATCTATTACTTTTTACTAAGATGGTCTTATTCTCAGCCAGATGAAGCTGCAATTAGAATCTCACTACATGAGCAAATATGTATGACAAAATATTATTTTCCTGTCAGGATTTATTAATTTCTTCAAACATACATTAAAAATAGAATTAAAATCAATCTTCGTGTTGACATTTTTGGGTAGACATAAAGAGAAAAAAAAAAATACAGTGATAAAAAAAACTGATACAACTGATTTATTATTATTATTTATTTATTTTTATTTAAAATAATTCATTAAAAAAAAAAACACAATTTCGAATTATCAGTATTAACCCCATTGTAATGAATTTGATTTAATAAAATTTTATTTTCCCTGAACCAGTTATTTTGACTTTACAACTCACAAATTACTCAAAAACAGTCCAAATGAATGAAACCTACATATTTATTTCAAACAAATCATTCAGATTTATGAAATTGATTGAAATAGATTTTCAGAACCATGTATGCAAAGACTAATTTTCTATGAACACGACAAATGCATTTTAGACCAAATTCAAAGATTTATCCTTTGAAATATAAATATCTATTCACACTTATTTGTTAATTAAGCCCAATTATTCTATAAGTACTAAAATACTCAGTAGTGGAACCATTAAGGAACTGTAACCATTAGGTCTGAACCAGTTATTAAATCCCTTGAGATTCCTGGCCTTAAAATGCACACACACAGACACACACTGTTCAGGAAGCTTCCGGCCTCAGACCACGAGTGTGTGATTTCAAGTGCTGCCGTTTGCTGAGGGGCCTGAGGTATCCTGAAGCGCTGGCTAAAAATCCAATTTCATCCCGCCAGTCTGTTCCCGCAGATTTACCCACATCCACCTTGCGTGGGTGAGTGTACGTGTGTATGAGTATTCTTGTGGCCTGAAGCCACGTCTGGCTGAACTAGCATGAGAAACATCACATCACACACACTGAGTCAAATTCAAATACACACACACACACACACACAGGTGGGCTGGCAGGGCAATATTACAAAAGCTGCACGCTTCCATTCAAGCACACACACAAAGGAAGCTTTGCCCCCAGAGCATCATCCCTCAGCAGCATTCACAAACAAACAATACACTGATAAAGCGCCGAGATTTGTTCTCTGCACAGTTCAGGCCCACAATCCACTGCAAGAATTGAAGCAATTTTACACCACAGAAGCACATTTGTCGCAGTTTGCTTCTCAATATGACTCACAAATGCAGTGAGCTAAACAATCTCAAGAGAAATAAGTTTGAGTTTAAAATGTGTTTACAACTAAGAAGACAACTCCAGAAAAGCAAACTAACCTTGGCTTATTGAAAAAAAAAAAAACTTGTAAAAAAAAACGTTCTTGTAAAATTGACAATTGAAAAAAAAAAAACCTTTATAAGTAATACTGTAATATTTACGAGTTGAATGCACATGTAGGCTATGATAATGATGAGTGGGCAACTTTTCCAAGTGGACACAATGGATTCACTATCTGTAGCTTCTTTATTATAATATTTAGCAAAATATCTATAAATTCCGAAACTACAGATAGTGAAATAAATAGTATACATACGTATAAATAGTATACCATCGTACAAGTGTCATTTATTTTGAGCCTTAATTCTCTGAAAGGCACTGGGCGACAATGAACAAACAGCATGTTCTTAGAAACAGAGCCAGATCTGATTCACAGTAACCACAGGAGAATTAACTTCAACTCAAACACACTCGAAATTAGCAGTACCCTACCTTCCTGTCAATTTCAGCTCTAATCCTCAACAGATACGCTTAAACTACATAACTGGCCCTTTGAAAAGACCCGCCTCCCCCTAGTTACAGTTGCTACAGTATCTCCGGCAAGCCATGGTACTCTCACACAACACATCATGTTCAACGCAGAGGAAAATCCATCACGGAGAAAAGAGGAAACTGAAAACGTGCCAACAGGGTCACTTCTGATACAAATTTTGTCTTTTCTTAAGAAATTCTAATTTCATTTTCAAGCTGCTCAAAATATACTAAACTAGTAATAAATAAATTTATGACTAAAATATAAAATACAAAAGAGCACATGAAATGTAAAAGCTTTGAGAAAAAGACAACAACTGGAATATGTGTGAAGGTACCATTTACATGAAGGGGTATATTGGGATTATAGAGACATATACTGCCATCAAGATGACATTTTTCATAGGAAGTCCATGGTTATTAGATAAAGATGGTGCCATGTCTCATTCTGCATGTGCTAGAACAACGTGGCTTCATAGACATGTGAATGTAACTGACTGGCAAGCAAATCTGTCTCCTATTGAAAATGAATGGCCCGTTATGAATAGAAGATTTAGACAATAACGCCTGTGGACAGATGAGCTGATGATGTCGTGCATTAGGCAAGATTGGATGATAATTGTGCGTGCAAAACGTAGTATCCTCAATTCTCGAACGATTGTAATTATAGTTGATGTGACAGAGTGTTAAACATGTCTCCGTCCCAACATTTTCAAGGTGTGTTGCAGCCATCAAAATCAAAATTTGTTTATATTTACAAAATACAATTTAGTTTATCAGTGAAAACATTGGAAATCAATTTATACATTTATTTTATATTTTTTTAAAATTTTATGAAAACCAATGAACTGGCATTGCTTTCAGTGCAATTAGCCAACAATTGCTTTAATCGATTTAACCCCAACACAATTCTTTTTTATCAACACACCAGGAGGTTTCATATCTTCATGACCACTTGATAATTATAGACAGATATGCTTGATTCCAGGAACAGGATTGGGCACCTTTACTCTAAATCAAGCAGTGCTATTTTGTTAAGCCATTTTTTTTATCTTTATTTGAAAGTTTTACTGCTTTAAAAAAAGAATAAGACACCAATTATCCCACCTCACTTGTCCAAAGATGCTAAACAAAACACCTGGTCTGAAAAATACAGCGGCATATGGACATTCACACTCTCTATGCACACACACGGGCGGCCCGGCCTCAGAATTAATGTAGTTCATTGGAAGTGGCAGGCACTAGACTATTTGTTTATAGGGAGCCCGAAATGGCCGAGCTCATGGGCATTGATTGGCTGAACACAGAACTAATGCATGATGACATAATTGCGTAGTGTGCCAGCCGTCGCATCATAACACGCTGAGCTGCTCCATTACTAAAATTCACTCATTAGAGCGCAGATATGAATTAATGGCCTACCAGGCCCCAGAAATGAACTCCTTGATTCGCACACAATATCCTTTACTGAAGGGGCAATCAGGTGGTGGCGATGAGAAAGGAGAGGGAGGGATGTCAACATCTGTGTTCCGTGACCTGTGTTGCTCACTGTTGGGGTGCGTATCGCTCACGTGTAAGTGATTATGCCACGCTGACCTCATCTCCAAACAGAAGGAAGGAAAGGAAAACAGAAACCCGAAAGTGGAAGATGGCAAGAAGCTGCCGTTCTCATTTGCATGCTCCCTGCACGGCCGGGGTCAAAAGGTTGCCCCGACCTGACAGCATGCCAAGACGCCAACAGATGCTGACCATCCTAACGACCGGCCCTCTGCCCTGTGCCCATTCCCCACAGGGGACTCATCCTCGACCTAGTGGCCATCTGCGCCTGAGCGCCTCCACCACAATAAAACACTCCTAACCAGAGCTGTCAGCACCACTGGCACGGCTGATTGCAATTCAGATTCGGGACACTTGAATATTTGGCCAGTAATTACGCAGGTCAAAGCCACACGGCTCTCATTATCAAATATTAAGCGATGAAAGATTCATAAAGAGTTTTAGGAACCCCAAGGGTTACAAGGATATCTCAGTGACAGTAAAACCGTCAATGCAGTCCCAAAACTGTGAGGAATCACTGTGTCTTAAAGGGGTAGTTCACCCAAAAATAAAATTCTGAACACAAATTAAGATAATAATTGAGCTTTCCGACCCTATGTTCAAAGCCCAGTAAGGTAGTAAGGCCATCGTTTAAAATAGTCCATGTGACATCAGTAAAAGAGAAGAAATTGTTAAATAAAGGGTTTTTTTTTGTTTTCTTAGTGCACAAAAAGTATTCCCTTAGCTTCAAAAAATTAAGGCTGAACCACTGATGGCACATGGACTATTTTAATGATGTCCTTACTACCTTTCTGGGCCTTGAACATAAGGTCTCGGATTTCATTAAAAACATGTTAAATTGTGTTCTGAAGATGATGGAAGATTGATGGGATTGGGTGAACTATCCTTTTGCATCCTTTACTCATCCTCATGTTGTTACAAATCTGTATGACTTTTTTTTTTTTTTTTGTAGAACATAAAATAAGACATTTCAAAGAAGGTACCACTCACTAGTTTCCATGTTGATACAATAAATGGGGAATGAATCCTCAGTTGTTTAGTGAATGATGACCAGTTTTTCCCCGTAACCATTTTCAAAGTTGGTAAGCATATCATACCCATTGTTTTAAAATCTTTTCCGAATTTGTGTAGTTTATTCATCTTATAAAGCAGTGGTTCCCAACACTGGTCCTGGAGGCACCCCAAAACTGCACGTTTTGCATGTCTCCTTAATCAAACATCAGTGCATTAGTAGAGACTCTGGTGTAAATTGTGCAGTGTCAGGGTGTGTATCCAGGACCAGGTTTGGGAATCACTGTTACAAAACATTATGTGTGACGAACAGAACAAAATGTAAAGTTTTATTCATCAAAAACCTGACATCCACTTCGTGAGAAAAGCAGCTCCTAAATGAATAGTTGTTCTGAGACAGATATTTTCAAGGAATCTAAACATCTGATTCACAAAACTGCACATATTATTAGGTGATTAGTGGATAAGTGAACAAATCTGACATTTATGTAGGCCAAATTCTATTCATGATGAACCTATTTTGTGGAGATACAACACATTTTAGCTAAATGCATCACAGCAGCTTGGCACTGCCCATTTTAAAGTCTCCTTCAATTGTGGTCTCAAAATGTGTCTTTTGTTTCCTCGTTGATAAAGGATACAACATATGGAAGCTTCATTGGCCAAACAATCCCAAGATTAATTGTGTGCTGGTGATGTCAGGATTTTTTAAGATAAAATGCCAGGTTACACTTTTAAATGTTAACATCAGATTTCAACTTACTCAAATAAAACAAAAGAAACATACACACACACACACACACACATTGTGCATGTTCAGTGTGTTGTGAAAGAAAGGGAGCGCTCAGTCAAAAGAAGCCATCCACACACGGTTTGGATTGGCTACGGTTTTGCATTGTCACTTTCAGTTTAGAAATTAAAATAAAAAAACATCCAGATTTTTGCATCCTGACCAGATAGTGTGAGAGTAACACTGTCGATGTGTTTGTGCTGACATTCACGGTCCTTCATTATGGTTCCCACCCAAGCAAACGCGGATCAATTCTGGCATTGTGCGTTTGTCAGAGCCAGCAAAAGCGCTGAAGGGGACATGTCAGGTTACAAAACTGTGCTATCTGAACAATAACAAAGGCCTATTACTCAGAAATTCAATCATTCCTCCTGAAGAGGAAAACAAAAAATTCAGCATTATTTACAGTTCTGTGATTATCTGACTTATTTACATTAATACATCAGTGTTGCTGTCTGGTTATCTCGGTTTAAGTGTCTGTTCATGTGGAAAAGGGATTTTAGAGTTATCTATGCTGATGGATTTCTGTGTGTAACTGCTAGTGAGATAAAAAAAAAAAAAAAAAAAAATGAAAAATAGGTACTTAAATATGACATTCTTAAAAACGTTAATGCTTCAGGACGTTCTCTTAATGAAATCTCATCAAAGGCGAGAAAATCTACATGGACATCTAAAGTAGGCTATTCAGTTGTCAGGTGTGAAAGGATGAGTTGTCATTTCATCAAAAAAAAGAGAAAAAAAGAATATCTTTCACTTTAACAGTGTTAGACAGAAGGCAATAACAATTACGCACACTGTCACATTTGCCATAGTGTTTTACGAAATTAGTACAGTTTTCTGTTCATCACATCTGATTCTTTTGTCTCTATCTGTTCAAATCAACGCTTTTATGCTAAAAAAAATACATATGTCTCTAAGTACCTTATGAGATGATAGAAGATGAATTATAATAACGAGACCACTGCAGAAAAAAAAAACACATTTGACATAAAATATATATATATATTAAATCTTCTAGCCGAAATCCTATGCTTAAATCCTTTTCACTGTACTTATATAATAAATAAATACATTACTGATCAAAATGTTGATGTTTTAATGTTTTTGAAACCAGTCTCTGTCAAAAAGCTGCATTAAATTGATCAAACATAGACTAAAAACATTAATATTGTGAAATATCTATAAAAAAACTATTTAAAATTCTTGTTGTTGTCAATATATATATATATATGCACAATTTTCAGCATCATTACTTCAGTCTTCAGTGTCACATGATCCTTCAGAAATCATTCTAATATGCTGATTTTCTGCTTAAGAAGCATTTCTTATTATCGTCCGTCTATTATTGCTGTAGAATCGATAATAATGATGTCTGAAAACTTTTGAACGGCAGTGTAATACATCAAATAATCAGCTACTAATTTTGAGAAAGCTGTAATTAATCAATCAATCATTTATTAATCATATTTCATTTATCAATCATAGTTATACACGCAGGTCATAGCAAAACATTTTGCAAACTGATTTTGATGTTCTTAAATCACCAATGATACAGCATTTAAAACCGGATGAGTTTCACAAACAACCTTCTTTAGCACCAGTATATCAGTAGAGGTTTGTAAACCATTAAGCTTCGAAAAAGGCAACTGTTGTCAGTCTGCCAAATACAGATGGACAGAATTTGGAAACGTTCAGACCATTTCAATGAACAGGTACTTTAGCATTCAGCAGAGAAAGCGCCTTCCCCTTTCTCTCCATGAACCCACAATTCCCCTCTCACATTCAGGCAGGCCAACACTAATCTGTACCGTCAATGCCACAAAACAACAAAACCCTAAAGCGGCCCAGTCTCGCCATACCCCGTAGCGCTCAATAAATCAATAACGAAAGAGTCTGCACACTTCCTGTGAGCCTGAGGTGGTAATAAGGTGCCGGATTACACGTTGATTTACATTATACCGTTTGTCTGGCTGCTAACAAATCTGAAACGGAAATCTGTATCATCTGAGATCTTCCCCTTTCTCCCGCTTCTCTAGCTTTCAAGCAGTTTAACCATAAATGCAGAGAGCTTCACATAAACGTTGCGTTTCTATTCCCTGTGTTGTTAAACGTTATCTCCTGCTGCTGTAGTTTTACGTACAAAAAAAAAAAAACTAACCGATTTCCTCTCTCTCTATGCCCACCCTTCCCTTCATATCCTAAATAATAGTTGAATGAACAAATGCAGCTGCCTAATACGCTATCATAAATCCCTCCATTTATGATCAGCTTATCAGAGGCATACACACACAGCGGAGGCTTAACACTCCCGGAATTTATTTGGCACAACGGAAGCATTACGTCTCTCCGTGTGCCGGCGCCTCTGCGACTGCCTGCCGCTGCCGTCTGGATGCTTTATGCTCTTTCTCTAGACGGGTGAGATAACCCACCTCGTCTACGTCACCCCGCAGGTCTCACATCCAGCAGTGTGGTCTATTCTTTGCCGCCGTCTGTCCCGATGGTCTCGCGGTGGAATTTGTGGCAATTTTCAAAGGGTAAGCTTGCAAGAAACAACTTCAAAGGGACGAGAATTTCGAATACGTTTCTGGTCTTGTTCAATTTCCCAAATGGTCCTCAGAATTAGCTGTTTTTTTGTTTGATTAACCCCTTTGACTTAAAGTAATTAATAAAAGAACATGTTGAGGTTTTGGAGCCAAAATTTCAATTTAACCACATTTTAATGTTCACGGTTCTGTGATGCTGGTTAAAGGAACAGTTTAACATAAAATGAACATTTCCTGAAAACTGACTCACCCTCAGGCCACCCTTGATGTAGATAAGTTTTGTTTTTAACTCAATTCAATTAAATTCAATTCAAGTTTATTTGTATAGCGCTTTTTACAAAATAAATCGTTACAAAGCAACTTTACAGAAAATTATGTTTCTACAATATTTAGTAGTAGCTAGTAGTTTGTGCACATTTGACAGGATTTTAGAAAAAAAAATAATAATAATAATACAAGACGTAGTCAGCTAGACGATGAACTATCAATATTATTAATTAAGTTATTATATGATTCAGTCACACATTTAGCAATAATTGTTAGTTCTGTTTGTTGATTCAACTCAGAACAGATATGGGTAAATTTAGCAAATTTAGCATCACTTGTTCACCAATGGATTCTCTGCAGTGAATGGGTGCCGTCAGAATAAGAGTCCAAACAGCTGATAAAAACAATCCACAGTAATCCACACCACTCCAGTCCATTAGTCGACATCTAGTGTAGTAAAAATCTGATGTTTGTAACAAATACATCCATTACTAAAACGTTTTAACTTCAAACTGTTGCTTTCAGCTAAAAAGTCCTCAATCCATGAAAATGGTTTCTCCAGTGAAAAATGTATCTTGTCTGAATCAGGAGAGAAATATGCACAAATCAAACACTGTTTACAAGCGAAAATAGTCCAAAACAGTTCTAAACAAATAAATTGGTATATTTTGATGTGAGAGGACAACAGAGAATAGACATTTTCACTGGAGGAAGCGTTATTATGGACTGTGTTTTGCTTGCCAAAGTTAAAATGCTTTACAGCTGGATGTGTTTCTTACAAACACACAGCTTTAGGCTTCACAAGATATTATTTGATGGACTGGAGTCATGTGGATTACTTGTGGATTATTGAAAAATGATTTTATCAGCTCTTTGGACTCTCATTCTGACGGCACCCATTCACTGCAGAGGATCCATTTGGTGAGCAAGTGACATAATACTAAATAAATACAAATCTGTTCCAATGCAGGAACAAACTGATTAACAGAAAAATAAATACATAAAGAAATATATAACATAATAACATAATCTTGGATGATTTACTTTAATTTGACATTTTATTATATATTTCATCAAATGACAAAAACCCAGGGATTTACGAATTCCAAGGTGGGGGAATATCACATATGGTGCTTTTGTGAATAGGAAAGAGTAATCTGAAAAATATAGATATTGTATAAAAGTGCTAGTTCACACAAAAATGAAATTTATGTCATCAGTTACTTACCCTCATGTAGTTCCAAACACAAATGAATATATATTTACTGAAATCTTAAAGATTTCTGTCCTCCCTTTGAATGTCTATCGAATATGAACAAAAGTCTAATAGGTTTTGACTGACAATAGTTAATGACAGAATTTTCATTTTTGTGTGATCTCTTTAATTTTTAGCCTTTGATCAACTCACAATGTCGCAATCACCAATTTGGGAAACCCTGCTCTGGGTGAATTTCAAAGATGGCTTTTGCTTGCATAATTCAGTTGAATATCTGAAAGAATTGTTATTAAATCAAACTTAAAAACAATCGATACACAATAAAACAAGATTTATGGGTCTTTATATCCGATTACTCGATTTAGGCCAAGTCTAAAGTATCTCAAGCCAAAAAAGCTTTCTTCCTGAACCTCATCATTCACATAGATTGCTTTGTTAGTAGCATCTAGTATACAACATTGCAGAATTAAGTAGTGTACTAGTGCCATAACATTTTAAAATGGGAAAAGTACTATCATAAAATAAAAAATAAATAAATTTTTTTTTTTTTTTTTGACAAAAGTGCAGGAAGATGGCAAATAACCGTAATCCATCTAAAATGTCCTCCATTTAAAGGTGAATAAATTTGCAAAAGATTAAATTAAAGCAGCAAGAGCAAGTATTTCAAAAGTGAATTGGCAATGTCTCTCGGGAGAGGGGCGGAAAGGCCAGGTCTTCTGGATCCGATAAAGATGCACAGATTGATTTTGATTTCTCTGGCTGTCTCTCATACTCTAAGCACGTGTGCAGTTCCAACGGTTTGCACCATGTCAGGACAAATGCCTAACTTTTTTGTTTATCCATACCCAAATACAATATAGCTATTAAATTTAAAAAAAGACATTTATGCGTTTAGCAGATGCTTTTATCCAAAGCGACTTACATTGCATTCAGGCTAACAATTTTCTAATATCATGTGTTCCCTGGGATTCGAACCCCAAACCTTGCGCTTGCTAACGCACTGCGCTACCAGTTGAGCTACAGGAACACATTATTAATTTACTGATCTGCTACTACAAATATGAAATGTAATATTGCTGTATCTCAATTTGTATGTTGAAGGTAGAATATCAAAGGAGCCTGGTTGAGAATAGAACTAGACATTTGTGATAGTTTTGGGGCTTATTTTGTTCACATCTCCTTTCTCAGAGGAAAAGGCATTTGTGATGTTCTGATTTGACTTTTCAGAATCTGATTCCGAATGAGTTTTAGTGTAAAAAGTGATTGCAAACACACAAATAATTGTTATGGTATATATATATATATATATATATATATATATATATATATATATATATATATATATATATATATATATATATATATATATTGTAAAGTTGGTTAATAAAGTTGATGTCTATTTGAAAATTTGCTTCGACGTTTTCGGACATGTGAGCTCCAGATGGTCAGAGGTCTAATGAGGCGGCCCAAGAGTGCCTCATATAATGCCTACAATAAGAATAAGTACTACACACTTATAAAAGTATGTAAGTATCACTGGCAAAACTGGGATAAACCATACTTTTAGTGTTATACAAGTATATAAGGTGAGATGCGTTGAATTGGAGACTTGAATGCAGTCCATTGAATCAGGTACACCTTACCAAAGGAACATGTTCACCACTCAGAAGTGTGAGTGCAGGTGACTAGAGCACTTGATAGATGAAGAACACCTCCAGCACCTTCCACCTCGAGGTGAGCCAGAGTAACCTCACTAAAAGCAAGGTTTCATAAGAAAGGACCAATTACACGCTGCAGTGACCATATTAATTAGTGCTGTATATGCAGCAGGTAAGAGAGAGAGACCTTAGCATAAGAAAGGCATCTGAAGGAGATGGCGGTTATCATCCAAGGGGACTGTGACATGAGGCCCAATCATTTGCTTGACTAACTCCTCTATCTGTGTCAAGCTCTGGTTTTGTCTGCATCTCTGTCACTCACATCGCTTTACAAACTGAAAACATTGTGCACATCTTCTAACAGCTTTTCCTCAGTATCCTGAGGTATCATAAATGGATCATATTCTCACTCTGGAATACCATAAAGGATGTAACAGAAGGCAATGGCGACAATGATGTGTGCTATAAAGAGAGAACAGAGCTGGAGGCCAGGAAAGCCAACCGAGAAATCTAACATGTAATAAAATCTATGACATTACATGACTTGATGACTCAAAATGAGCTCTTAATAAGAGCTGGGACTTGTTGCCCTCTAATGTGACATAAAGTGAATGCCATAGAGTGAATGTGTACATCCATAAATATATTATGATACTGAAGGTTTTGCATCTTGAGTGGCTTCCTGAGTGCATTACCTAAGTTATACACTAACTAATTTATTTACTCAAAAATGGGCCTTTTTACACTTGGTATTAAGATGCGTTTTGGTCGATTGGATCACAAGTGAACAATGCTAAATACAAGTGTATTTTGAGCGTGTTTCGACAGGATTGCACTCAAATGCATTCAAGCAGCCACAAAAGATCACCTATTCTCCGCCTACTGACCTAATACACGTTTAATCATTGCGAGACGTACAAGGACATGTGCTTATCAGACAGGATTTAAACTTTGATGGGCCAAATTAGAATAATTATTTTCTGATAACACGATAATGAATCAACAGAATTAAGTACAAGCAGATGTAATATGCGCAAGAACTTTAGCCATCTCGCTTGTGTTTTGAGACTGACAGAGGAATCCGCCGATTTACCCTCCTCTCGACATAATCTGGTCAGAAGTGGCCAAAAGTGGACAGAAGAGATGGATTAAAAATTACAACATAAAATAATAACAATAAATATAAGAAGAACAGTAATTATAAGGATTATATGGTGCATATATTTAGAAAACTGCTACTTTCTGGAGGTCTTTTTTTTCTTTTTTTTTCTGTAGCTGAATGAGTTTATGGTCACAGAATATGTTTTTTTTTTTTTTTTGTTCTGAGGTAAATATTACGTGACGTTATGTGACACTGTTTACAAGTCATTATATTGACATCTTTGTGCATCTCATCAATATTTTTTTTTAAACATATATTACATTTTGATGGAAAATTTTAGAAAGACCTTAAAGTTTCCTAGTTTTTGTTTTATGACAACAAATTTAGGAAGACGTTTTGCTCATGTTACATTATATATATATATATATATATATATATATATATATATATATATATATATATATATATATATATATATAAGCACACTATAATAAGGAACACGTTAAAGCATCAAGTTATGTGACAATGTTACACTTCGAGCACAAGTTTTATTATTATTATTTTATTTTACATTTTTTATGACCAAAAACAATGATTTTCGGCCGAAGGTGACAAACATCCCTCCATTTGAGAAGGGTTACAAAATAACTGCAGAAGAAGAAGCATAATGGATTTAGAAATGATTCCTGCATGAGCACAGCAGTATAAGCTAAACACTAGATCACCGCTTTGATAAATTCTCAGCCTAATTTCAATTCCCAAACACGCTTTCATCATTTCTTACGTTTGTTTGCACTAGGCTGGGACACAGTACGTCAACACCCTCATTTCTTCCAAGGGCAAACATCTCTCCCATGATCAAACAGAAGTTTATCGTGAACCCAGAGCAACAGCTATACTTTGACATCAATAACAGTCATCAATAAAAATAAACAAATAAAAAAAAATAAAAAAAAACCCTACTTAAGCATAGCCAGATAAATCATCGTAATTCAGACGAAGCCATGGGTACAACTGCAGAAAGACACCCAACAGCACATGTAGTCATGAATAGAAATGTAGTGGATCTGACGTTATTACCGGGAGACGAGTTTCAGAGCGGAGAATTGCGCAGCACTCATGGTGATGAGGCTGAAATGGAGTCTGATCAAGGGATTCAATGTCATTCACCACGGCCTCTATCAGATGCCACCGATGTCCTTCTGCCGCACAAAAGCCTTCCATTCAGCCCGAGCCACGCTAGCTTTGATCACACGCTACTTCTGGGATCATTCAGGCTCATAGAGACCGCTGCCAAGAAGTAAAATCCACTGCCTGCAATTTCTGATCAAATATTGTGCATGATTCAATGGCACATCTAATGCATCTTGTCCTCATTGGCTGAAGCGAAGAAAGCAGGAACGGTAGATGGAAAACATTTTCAGGTTTTCTCTTCAGATCTCTACAAACTGACTTTCAAACCCCCCTCAGGTGAAAGCAATGAAAGAGGCCCTTTGTGTTCCATGTAAAATCATCTCACAGCGCATCTGAGACTGAAAGCATATTGTGCTTATTACAGTATTTGAGAGTTTAATGTCACAATATCAACTGATCGTATTGAGGAGGAGTAAAAACAGCTCTGCCCAGCCAGACTTTTATGTCCTTTATGGTCACACTATTTCATTAAACAAACAATTAGCATTTTTACTGATACAAATAAACAAATAGGTTATAAATATATTTAAACATTTATATTTATAAATATTTATTTGTTTTAAAATACAGTAAAAAAAATAAAGAGCAGCCTAATATTGCAAACTTATATAAAATTTTTAAAATAAAATTCCTATTTATGTTTATTTTGTTTTATGGAATTTTCAGTACGCTAGTCTTTAGTGCCACATGATAATACATAATAAACAAATAAATACATAAATAAATAAATACTGCTTAAAATTGTTATGGAAACAAACAAAATGTATTTAAAATACAAACAATTAAACAAACAAATAAAGTCAAAACAAACTTTTAAATTAGGTACTTTTATAGCTAGCATCCTAAATTTATATTGTTTATATATTATTTGGGTAACACTTTAGTATATTTAGTTTTATTTAGTATTATTTGTTTTATTCTTTCCTTTATCTAAATAATTATTGGTTCACTTGGTAACCAAACATAGCATAAATTTTAACTTTATTTGTATGTAAACAGATTATTATATATTCAAGTTAAATATATATATATATATATATATATATATATATATATATATATATATATATATATATATATATATATAGATATATATATATATATAGATATATATATATATATATATATATATATATATATATATATATATATATATATATATATATATATATACACACGGTCTGAGTACAGTTTGCTTTTGGGTCCTTTTAGGGGGGTCTGAGATCACTTGTTTGTTCACATATTCGAGCTGAACTGCCCTGAGAGCGTTTGCAGGGCTAAAATGAACTAGGTGTGAAAACACCCTTACATTTAAAAAAAACATTACATTTTGGTTATTTTTCAGCTGTGCGCTTAGGGCCAGAGCTACAGCAAGGTACAGAAGGTCAGAAGCAAGTACATAATTGAAATGTGAAATGCTTGCCAGAATAACACAATTAAAAATCAGTTACATTGTCAGGGCCAGTTATTTCCTAAACAGCGGGTCAGCTGGACTGCAGGGAAGATCAGTGTGGACAGGCGTAGCAGAGGTTGCAATCAAGCGCACAGTAGACAAAGCCATGAAGTGAACAATAATGACCCAGTAATTATTGAGCAAGCTGTTTCTGGAAGGCCGTCAGAGACACACCGGCTGAGCACACACTACATTACCAACCTGCCAACAAACAAGGATCCAAACAACCAACACTCTGCCAATTCACTGATTATAGTAACTAATCATAATGCCACCTGACTGTCCATGGATCACTTTATGATCCTAATGGCCAGAGTGAGAGCGGCGTATAAAACAGTGTCACGTAATGTTGTTTTGGGTAGAAATCTGTGAGATTTCTTTCTTCCTCAGACCTTTAAATCAAGTAAACAGAAACGACATGCTGCATTGTTTATGCAAAGATATCAGTTTCGCCCCCTCCCTGTTTCAGATTTAATTTCCCGTTGATTATCCTTGCATGATAAATGGTGCAATAGGTCAATTAGTGAAATCTAGGACAAACAACAAAACCAAGCAAGAAGCTTATCTGCATATGTTTGGGTGGGCCAATCACACTAGGGAGTTAGTTATGCCTCATTAAAAATGCCATTTAAATCACTATGCCATGGATTTTGTAGTGTCTTTAAATTGTCCTTGGGTAAAATACAGACAAGACCAACCTGGTAAAAACTCATTCATTAGGAATCTATGCCGCTCAGGGTGTATCATGCCGGTCGATGTACGTGTACCCCAAGATCAAAAACTCTCCAGTCTGAACATTAGTCAAAGGTTATGACTAACTATTTAACAGAGCGCCTCATGCTTGTCATTCTTTAAATAGTGGTTCTGTTTAGCACCATACAGTCACCTATGTATCAACTTAGTTAAAGCTCAAACAATAATCAGAGGTTATGGCTAGCACTGTGAAATACGCTAGTCCAATCTAGTTTTACCTAGCCCCTTATAAGTAATCTAACTTGAATAGTGACTAAACCAGTTCATTAGTTAATTGCTAAAAATCGAATTCTTTGCGCAATTAAGGCCCCGTCCACACGGAGATGCGTTTCTGTGAATACGCACAAATGTTTTATCGGATAGGCGTTTCGTCCACACGGAGCCAGTGTTTTCGTAAGGTGAAACCGCTATTTTTTGAAACCGGGTCCCAGAGTGGATAAATTTGAAAACGCTGTCTTTGCGTTTTCGTCTGGACGGCTAATCCGTATATTTTCAGAAATTATGACGTCATCAGCCTACGTCTCCCACTAGTCAGACACCTCTACGTCACGTAACAGCAACAAAAACATGAACAAACACTGAACGATTGTATTTTTATTAACTAACATTAAGACAGATTAATAAATGTATTGTTCCATGTTCGTTTGTGTACCACGTGCAAGGTTTATGAGCATAGTCCAAGTCTTCTTCTTTGTTTTTAGTGTATCTCTATGGCAGAATTACAGCGCCACATACTGGTCTGGCATGTATACTACATCATTTTGCGGTTTTGTGTGGACGCGGATATTTCGTGAGACGAGAAAAAAAAAAGATCGGATTGAGGTAAGCTCCGTCTCCGTGTGGACGTGGCCTAAGTATTTATGCTGTTTCTCTGGTCTGCATTTTCTGTTCATTTTTTTTAACCACAACAAATTGATAAAAGGACTTTTGCGTCGCTTTGAAAAACAACAACAGCAACATTATAATGAAGTTATGATTAAATGGATTAAAGAAATTTTATTCATTTTAAATATTTTTGTCTTATTTAACATGCAAAGCTTTGAAATGAGACTCACTAAACATGATTAAATATCATAATTTCAAATAAAATACTGAAAACATATCACAAATAAAAAAACACAGCCTATTAATTTAGTATTAAAAGAGTATACAAGACTTCTTTCAAAAACATTTTAAAATATAAATATATCTTACCAACCCCAAACTTTTAAATGGTATACAAAATTAAAGAAAACTACATGAAGCTATTACACAGGAAACTGAGCCTGATAGCATTGCATCTCCGAGGAGAGGTGTCTTCAGTCTTCATCTAATGGACATTATTTTCTCACTCGGGTAGTTCAGAAGGGTCTTGCATTAGACAAAAGTCACTCAAGGCCTGTATGAGTGACAAGCGTGAGGTAAAAGAGCGATCGATTTGTCTCAACAGATACAGCCAGAACAACCGAGAAGGACAAACGAACTCAAAAAGGTTGACAAGTTTCGAGACAAAATAAACTTGAGCTGACGACAGCTATTGATGGACCGGGAGGAGCTGTCGGACCCCATGTGCACGAGGAGATGAATGACTGTGTGTATATGTGCATGTGTGC
Organism: Carassius gibelio; assembly: GCF_023724105.1. Classification (NCBI taxonomy): domain Eukaryota; kingdom Metazoa; phylum Chordata; class Actinopteri; order Cypriniformes; family Cyprinidae; genus Carassius; species Carassius gibelio. Next base: position 7,417,824 of record NC_068406.1, read on the forward strand.
GAGCGTTTGACCTTTGTGGTCGAGGTGGAGCCGTGTGTTTGTGGTCCTCTGGTGGGTTCTGACAGCCTAATGAAAGAGGGGCAATCAGAGGAGTTCACCCCCCACAGACGACCCTCACAGCGGGCACATATTACACCAACAGCTCCTGATTAACCGCAGCCATAACCTCTTTAAAACCACAACACCTCTCCCCGTCATGCTTCCCATCACGCTGCTCGTGCTTTGTCTCTTACTTTGAATCTTTTCCTTTTCCCAACATCCACACCTATTCACACTCATGACAAACATGGAGTAAGATACTGTCCTTATGAATAAATTCTGCTCAAATAAAATGCGTATCCCCTGTACCCCTACGTGTCATTAACTTGCCAAAACTTGGTACTCAACTCAAGAGCCTCTGACTAAACTTATACTGTAAAAAAAATTGTAGACTCGTGGACAGTGCAAGTCTTTAGGATTATATTAATAGGATTGCAGGATTGCAAAAAGATGTCTCTCCGGGGTGTGGGAAATTACAGAAATAGAAAAAAAAAAAAACATAAATAAATAAAAAATAGAGAGATAGGTTCAGATGTACAGAAGTTCAAAATCGACTGTTCAGATGAGAATGACCAAAAACATGTTTCTGATTCAATACGAACACATATGGAACAAAAGCAAAATTAACCACACTGGATTCGAACCCATGACATGAAAAGTCTAGGGGCAGTGGCTTAGTCGAAAATGCCACTCATTTGAGACACACTCAACAAGCTGCAGAAGAGTGGTTAAGGTGTGAGAATGATGTCAAAAAACTTAGCTTATGGTTAACCTTATAGCTGGAGAGTTTCATTAGAACGCATTGGTTAGCATGCTAAGATAACTAGCATAAATCAACAAGCACAGGCATGGTGAACTTCCGAGAGATACTTCTCGGGAATGGTAGTGAATATCAAAATATAATTTCTTTGCGTCTTGGTCCTAGGATCATCTGATCAGATTTTGGTCAAAATTGGGCAAATTTGTGGGAGGAGTAAAAAAATGGAGGACAACATGGAGGAGTAGGGGTGAAATGATAAATTTATTCATACCGAACCGTCGAGGTAAAGTACGGACATCTCGGTTCGGTGCACAAGGCATTACATCGAATACAAGCAATTCGCCCCAATCCAGAAGGTGGCACCCACAGCAATGCAACGCTGTTTGATAACTGGCCACCAGCAGAAGAACAGTGAACGCTGTGAGTTGCGCATTTGAAAACAAAGCCCCCTAGACAGTGACCATGTACTGACTCTGAATGTGTCGCTCACAGACTGAGTATACTTTAAAGGCATGTCTACTCCACTGTTTGTGAAATGGAGCTTTGTGCTCATGTATCCTACCTCTCTTATTCGGCACAAACCCAAAGATTCCTTAAAATTGCCATATTTGAAATGTAAAATTCCTGAATGCTAAACTATTATTTATTATGTAAATTATAGGCGCTGTACTTTAGTTCCATCGGTGACACAGAGGCAGGTGGGCTGATGTTTGGTTCACTCTATTTTATTTTGATAAAGGACCAACTGTGCTGTCAAGTTCGCAATGCTGGAACTGATGTGTGTGTGTGTGTGTGTGTGTGTGCGCGCGCGAGCACTACAACTGTCTCCTTCTACCAGTAGAATCAACTTTAAACACTAATGGTCTTATTAATAATGCATCACTGTATAAAGGTCTGCTTTTATTTGTGTACACTCATTGGGCTTTTGTTAAATAAAGAAAACAAATAGGATGTAACTTTCTGCCATTTGAGTTATCTGTTTGTAACTAAATCAAATGCATTAAAAAAAAATATTACTTGTGTGTATATGTACTGCAGATTATATATATTTAGCCACAAACTTTTGAATTTCTGTACCAAACTGCTACTTTAGTAACCTACAATTGTTCAATAAGGGTTGCCAAGTAAGACATGTTCCTGGATCAACATTATTGTCCAGAAACATAGACCTAACCCTACCCCTACCCCTAAACCTAACTAACCCTAACCTATAATTTATACCAAAAATCTGAGGGAAATGATAGTTTAATAACAAGGGTGTGGAAGCACCCAGCTCTTGGTTGCATGTTGATTTTTACTGGATGTTGATCCAGGAACATTAATTTTGCACTTGGTGAAATCACATTCACCTGTAGCTAGGGTAGCTTCACTGTAGTTGAATTACTTTAAATTATAAGATAATGTTTCAAAGTAGCTTTCCAACACCATCCTAACTAGCGAGGAGTTTCTTGTTTTTGGTGCTGAGAGTGGGCTGATTTGGGCCGTGTGTGAGTTTGTGACGGGAGCGGTAGCATGTGGTGTGTAGGCGCAGTGCGATGAGCCCGCTGCCAAACATGAACTCGCCAAAACACAACCAAACTTCTCAGAGTGACGTGGTCCAACTGAAAGAACTTCAGTTTGGTTGTGTGGTTAACAACATTTGCATAACATGTTAATTAACTTCCCTTCATTATTCTTGATTAGTTCTCTGTTTATTTATCACATACAACTAATTACTCAGTCTGTCCTTGAATGTTTATCTATAATAGCAGTCAAAAGTTTGAACTCACTTGACTGGATTTTATCTCTCTTTTGACTTTGAAATCCATTTGATGTAAAGACATGCCGAAATGCTTGTAATGATAGCTTTGATTTGTTTCATATTTGGTCACTGAATAATTCCTATTATACCATTCTCATTGATCTTTGGATTATTCCATTTATTGGAGTTCCATTCCGTTCATCAAGTTGTTTTGGATAAAAGCATCTGCTAAATGACTACATGTAAATGTAACAGTACCAATCTAACCATCTGCCTGTGTGTCTGCTTTTATATTCTAGTAAATCATACCGGTTTGGATAAACACGAGGGTGCATAAACAATAACAGAATTTTTACATTTGGATGGACTATCCATTTAAGCTTCCAAATACTAGCCATTGTACATGTGCTAGGCTTTCACAAAATCTACTTGTGACATGTAGCAATATTTTGCATGTAATCAGTGGACAAGACGTGCTTACAACACAAATCTGCTGAAATCTCCTAATTGTATTTAGAGATTGAATTCAGCGTCACATGTCTATATCTGAGATCTGGTTATATAAGTCAATCAGTAGAGCTGGATGAAAAGAAAAGAATGTCCATTGTCTGAGGCTCCATTGGTGAGAAAAACATTTAAGTTGCCCACTTAATGCAATTGCATTTAATGAATTCAGTAACCATTTTTTTACATAGTTGATGAATATCTTTTGAAACAGTATTGTTGCTGTTCTTGAAAGCAATCACTTGCTGCCTCAAGTCTTGAGTAAGTAACTTGGAAGGACAGGTAAGAGGGATAGTTCAGCCAAAAAAGTAAATTCTGTAATTAATTAATCAGTAAAACCTTCATTAGAACCTTTTAGTCGCCTTTTAATGCGGCCAGTCTAAGGCACATCAATGCAATAATCATACTGTCTAATCAGCATCTTGATACACCACACCTGTGAGGTGGATGGATTATCTCGGCAAAGGAGAAGTGCTCAATAACACAGATTTAGACAGATTTGTGAATGATATTTGAAAGAAATAGGCCTTTTGTGTACATAGAAAAAAGTCTTAGGAGTTCAGCTCATGAACAATGGGGGCAAAAACAAAAAAATATAAAAACGTTTATAATTTTGTTCAGTGTAGTTGTACAGGAAACACACTCCAGTATGGTTCAGAGCAGACTAGCTCAATATACCACACTTTTAACTGAGGCTGTACAGCATGTTTTCTTGTTTCACATATATATATATATATATATATATATATATATATATATATATATATATATATATATATATATATATATATACATATATATATATATATATACATATATACATATATATATATATATATATATATACATATATATATATATATATATATATATATATATATATATACATATATATATACATATATATATATACATATATATATATATATATATATACATATATATATATATATATATATACATATATATATATATATATATATACATATATATATATATATATATATATATATATATATATATATATATAGTTTTTTTTTTTTTTTTTGATAATTTGATCTCCATTTGATGATGATGATGATGATATGATCAATAGAAAAAGTATACAAACATATTTTTTAATACAATTCTAGCCACAATTCTAGCCAATGCTAACTTAACTCCTGTGAATCAGGCATAATAGGCCAAATTGTTGCCCTAAAACTAAAAAATGCTTTTAAAATAGACTTTCAAAAATAGCCTCGATATTTACATTGGTCTCACAAAATCTGACATATGGAGAAGTCCATGTGCATGGAAAGGCACGTTTCGACAGATAATGTGGAACTTCAAATGAAGACGGACGAGTCCAGATGTTCACATGAGATGGAGAGGCGATGAGAGAAAGCAAGATGTTCTTTCCACCCTCCTGTCTTCCTAAGAAATACAGATTTGCTCATACTTCCATATGCTATGAAACCTTCAAAAGAATAGCCATGCTGGTAACATCCTATACGACGTCTAATGTGTAAATAACTTTTATAAATATAGAGGTGTAGCTTCAATTACTGTTGAACACTTTTGCATTCAGTGAGGGTGAGCGGTATACTATATATACACAGTAGATGGTATACTATAGATTCACCCTAACCCTTATAAATATATGAAGAGTGCATGATTTTCTATAGAAATGATGAATCGGGTAATAATTTGAAGCACGTTGGATCACTCACTATGTGCCAAGAATTTTCAGAGGAGCAGTTATTATGCTGCAGTTCTAAATGTGCCGACTAATCTTATCACATATGTGCTTTCTAACATTGTTTCCAAGTGAACGGCAGAGACATTTCCAGAAATGTCTTTGCATATCGAATTAACACTGGATATTGTTGGAGGAGGCGGATAAAAATAATCCTAAAATATGAAATGACCCATGAAATGGTGGAAAGGCATACTGATGCTCATGCTGGTGATCTACTGAGATTATGGTCTCTTTTATGGAGGTGTTCTTTCACTCCAGTCCATTTTCAAAACAAATTGCTGGTCTCTCTAGGGCACAAAAGTCACATACGGCCATCACAAAGGCACAGCACTAAAATTGAATAATTCTTAAATCAGGTATCGTTATTTTACTCTCTATGCAATCGAACAATGGCTGCTCCTGATTCCAAGCTTTAATTCATACTGGATGATAGAAAACTAATACCTGCCTGATGTCACAAATATATATTTGTAGTTTCTGTATGAATGCAGTGATTAAATATACTGTATCCAGATCAGAGGGAACTCTTTATTAATAATAATAATAATAATAATAATGATGATAATAATGGTTGGCTTTCATCTGACACGGTGATAAAAGTAATTCCACCTAATGTTTTCCCATTGGGAGCAGGCCAAAAACCCACTGACTACACCACACAGCACAAAGCTTTGAATAAAGCCAAGAACTGGGGAAGGGGGGAAAAAATCACTTTTCACAACAGATGGTAGAACATCCTTGAAACCGAGCGTCACAAACGCAGCCTTTAAATCAGGATCAAACAGTCCTTTGTTTGACACCACTCTCACTGCTACGAGCTGTCATTCAGCCGAGAAAAAGCTGAATAATTATTGATTTCCCCCCCTTTCTTTCTACATACTGTATTAGTTACCCAGACCTGACAACTACAACTAACCACCCACAATACCTAGAGATTGACCAGCACATATAGATCTCTGTATTGTGACAGCCATATTTGGGCACAACAAGCTTTTTACACTTTGATGCGAGTCATAATGTGTGCTTCTACTTGGTCCTCATTCATTGACACAATGGTAACTACATGTATAGGTTAACATTGTGTAAAACATTCAATGCATGGCCTCAAAACTCACAATGTACTATAAAATGTACTTCTGTAGTTTCTTATCAAAATAAAATCTATAAACACTGTAAAAAAAAATCCAATTAACAAAATTTTGGAAGCGCAAAATTATACAAATTGAACAAATTATATTGCTTATATATTATATTAAGTCTGAATGAAAGAATGCTATATCAGAGGCAGGTAATCATGATCGCTCCGTTATTCTCTCTCTCATAATACTCTAAATACACAATTTTGAATATATACAATACACTTTTAATTAAGAAACTCAATGTTACTCAATTACTAGTTTTAATGTGACGTTTTGGAATTAATAACAAAGTGTTGGGCTCGGCTGTTCAACTGTTAATCTGTGGCAGATGTAAATAGTACACACAGAAGAGGGCTTTTAAAAACACTACATTGTTCATTTTTATTATGTATTTACACACTCGTGCTGTCGAACTGTTGTATAAACACAATGTCACACTCGTAGACGTGAGGGTTCATGAATGGTGAACGGAGCTCACATCTCCAAACACATTGAAGTAAGTTAGATATTATACTGTATTTAATAACAAATTGCATATTTGAAGTCTTAACAAGTACAATCTCACCTAAACGACTCTTGAAACTACATTCTGTGGCAAAAACCGTATTATTTATAAAATCATAGTGGATTTGGGTGTCCGCCATGACACAAGCTGTGAGAAATATTGCAAGCGGAGTGAAACAAACGGTGAAACGCTTGGAGATCTGTTTGCACGCCTCTCAACCAATGAGATTCGAAGACCAGACAGAACTGTTGCATAAATACACAAACAACAAACATTGACTAATATTGTATTATTGTACTGCCAAGTAGTCATTAATATAATTATTTTCTATCGACAAACAAGTTGTCCTATATTAAAATTGATCACAAAATGCATCAAAGACATAATGGTATAAATCACAAAAATCTGGAACAGCATAAGATTCAACATTTGAAATATGTTCTTTTTGGAAAACTATATTATTATTCTTGTAGGATAGATTAACTACTATCTTTGTGGGGACATTTGGTCCCCATAACATGGAATACCAGGTATACACACACACAAGTTAGTTTTTGTGAAAAGTGTGTTCATCCCATAGGCGTAATGGTTTTAATACTGTACAAACTGTATGTTCTATCGCCCTTCACCAACCCTACCCCTAACCCTCACATGAAACTTTGTGCATTTTTACTTTCTCAAAAAAACTCATTCTGTATGATTTATAAGCGTTTTGAAAAATGGGGACATGGGTTATGTCCTCATAAGTCACCTTCTCCTTGTAATACCTGTGTCATTATACAGAGTTGTGTCCTGATATGTCACAAAAACAAGAGCACACACACACACACACACACACACACAGAGAGACATTCTTAAACCCACTAACAAAGCTAACACCACAAACAGAGTCAAAACACAACCAGTGTAACCACAGATGGGCCCACCAGCACTCCTGAAACAGAGACTAACTGACAGGACTGTGTGTCATTACACAAGCTCTTTCTGCTTAAATGCACAGCTCAGTTCACTTCCCCTCTGCCACGTGGAGTAATTATGCGTAATGACATGCTAATGGTGCGCTGGTACACCGCCGATGCCTGTGCTATCAGTAATCACTCACTGTCAGACGAGGTCAAATATTTGCAAGTAAGCAGCCCCTAAGTTAATTTCACGGCTCGAAAAAAAAAAAAAAAAACACAAAAACCTTGCAGAGACCTGTAATAAGGTGTTTGTTGCTACAAAGGTCGTGTAATGTGCAAGTGTGTGCTGAAAGGCTGAGAGGTCTATAATTTTATCAGCAATATTTCACAGTAATGAAATGTTGGCTTCTTGATGTGAACGGCATGCGGTCTCAGATGGCAAGACTGGTGATATTGTATGTAAAAATGGTCTATTTTACTATGGCTGCCACTACAGGAGTGAGGGTGCACGTGGTTTTATCACAAACTTGTGTTTGTTATGTACTGGCCTGATGCAATGAGTGCTTCTGAGCACAGACCACAGAAATCACTGGATTTAACAAAGGTTTGTGGCAAGATATTCAGAGGACACATTCAGGCACAAAGCTGTCACTGGGGTGGTGCCCTATGGTACTGTACCAAAACTAAAAGGTACATCTTTATAGTAATATGCAATATTAGTACATTATGAAAGGCTACGGTCACAGTTTTGGTACCTTTTTCTTCTGAGAGTGCTTATGGAACTAGATATTCAATACTCTTTTCTACGATAAAGTTGATAATTATTAATAAAATAACAAACAAATAAATGCATACCCCTTTTACTATGGAACAAACCCTGTTATATTAAAGTACCCTAAACACACACGTATTACTTTAATTCTGTTCACATCATCAACACACAACTTCCAAAGTTTTCTCAGTATTTCCTGGACAACTGCTTGTGGTGACTGATTTGTGTGTGTGTGTGTGTGTGTGTGTGTGTGTGGGCATGTTTTTGTGACATATCAGGAAACAACTCTGTATAATGACATGGGTATGACACAGGTATTACAAGGAGAGGGTGACTTATGACCCATTTCCCCATTTTTCAAAACACTTATAAATCATACAGAATGAGTTTTTTTGAGAAAGTAAAAATGCACAAAGTTTCCTGTGAGGGTTAGGGGTAGGGGTAGGGTTGGTGAAGGGCGATAGAATATACAGTTTCTACAATATAAAAACCATTACGCCTGTGGGATGTCCCCACTTTTCACAAAAACAAACGTGTGTGTGTGTGTGTGTGCGTGCATGCATGCGTGTGATCATTGTTGTTTTTCAATGTCAGTCTATTATTGTAATCTTCCATTTCAGATGTAGATATACACTCTCCTGAAAGCCAACACAGCCTCTTCCTCTCAGAGTGGGCAGAGCTTGACCAGAATAAGCTGTGAAACACAAAAGACTTGCCAACAGCCAAAAGTGTCTTCTCTGTATTACACGATATCTACAATCAACGCGATCAAAAGGTTAAGAAGCAGAAAACCTCACAATTACAAAAAAACGACAGACGGATGAAGCGTGCGTCGCATGAGGTCAGCATTGTAATTGCACATACACTTGGGTTGTAGATGTTGGAAGAGTGATCTTATTAGGATGAGATTTTTCTTACTGTTGCATTGTGGGTAAGACCACAGACACGCTGGACATCTGGACAGAACAGACAGTGGAGACCTTTCAATTACCAAACAGAGCCTCAACTCTAAAAAGCAGGCCAGCACTAGAATCACGGGAGAATTGTAGTTTTTCTGTTCTCTCCAAGGTCCAACAGAGCAGTAAACAAAGACAAACATGGCCAGAGAGGAAGGCGGGCAAGCAAACACAAACGCACACACACACACACACACACACACACATTTTATAGTGAGTGTAGACTGCTGGCTGTCTCCCAGACACAATGTCCTTTGGTAAAATCTAAACAAGCAGGGGGAAAAAGCTAATGTTGTTTTGTTCTCCTTTATTTCTCCTCTATAAAAGCTACAACTGTCTTTCAAATATCCTTCAATTCAACTCGATGGCAATTAAAAAATACATGGATATTATTGATATGAAAAAGAAAAAGGCCTCAGAAGATTTGTAAAGAAAACCTAAAATATAAATAAACCAAATAGCAGTTCATTTAAATTTTTTTTTTTTTTTGGACTTTAAAAAAAAAAAAATGGGGGGGAAGGGGTCATTTTTTCTTCATTTAAGCAAACAGTCAAAGTCTGAATCTTGTGAAACAAAAGCCTCCATGTATACATACATATATATATATATATATATATATATATAAATATAATGTTTTACTTGATGAAAGCAGGAATTGAGACTATAGTCTCTGGCCCTAATAGGAGATAAGACAACATACCAAATAACATTTACTGAGAGAGAATACATGAAAGACAAGGAAATACAGCACAGAGAATTATTTAGCGAGGAAACTTTCATACACACACAAACACACATGCAGGAACACAGGCATGTATATAGAAAAATCTTCAAAGAAGCTCAAAAAGAAAACCACTATGAATACAAACTTTTAATTGGATATGTGCTGCTGCTTCTTAAAATATTCAGACTTAAGACGGAAAAAGAATGTAAATCAGAGAAATTATTCCGTTTTTTTCTGCCTTTGTGCACACACTCAGATTCAAAGAGACTGATTTCTGAGAAAGCCTTTGTTTTCACAGGCACTATTTGAGACATCATTGAAGCTTCGAGATCCTTTTGAAACTGTATGATCCATTAATTGAAGCAAAACAATTAATAAATAAATAAATAAATATATTCATACTATAGTATATTTCATGATGTATCCGCAAAAGCCATAAAGAAAAAGAAGGTATTAAATATAATGTAAAGTAATATTTTGATAATGTTCTGTTAGGTTGTGTTATGTTGAGTTACGTTGCGCTGTGTCACGTTATGTCACGTTCTAATATTATGTTATGTGTTTTTTTTACTCTTTTATAGTCACTAAGACTGCATTTATTTGATCTGCACTTTTGATCAGCTTTTGAATTCTTGTTGGAAAAAAAAACCTGGACCCAATTTTTTCATGTTATGTTGATATTATATTATATTATATTATATTATATTATATTATATTATATTATATTATATTATATTATATTATATTATATAAGATTTCTTTATTACTTTTTGTCCAAAATACAAAAATACAAATTGGATCACTTGTCCTGGGAAGCTGCGTCGTTTGAGACACCCTCCGTGTATGTGAAACAAAATGTAAAACTAATATGGGAAGTTTAATTCTCAGGGTTAGTGATCTAAGCAAACTAACTGTAAGTACTACATGAGTAATCCTTGGCTTACTGAACGTGATCTCCCTTAAAAAGACGGATATGTTTAACATAATACACTTGGAATGAAATCAAACACGAGGACAAGCAACCTTGGCACTGCGGTCCGAGACTGATCTGCTTGGAAGATCTCCATCTTACTTCGCTTTCTCCATCTCCAGCAGTGATGGCCTTGACCGGGCCTGCCCTTCCCCTCCGACAGGATACTTTGAGTGGGTCGTGCTGAGGCCCGGCGGGGTTTGCTAGCAGCACTGCCCTCCCACTTGCTGTGGATTCTTCCTTGGACATAAACACTAAAGATGAAAAGGTTGATTTCTCGGCTCTGAATACTCAATGACCTGGTTTCCCTCCCTGCTTGCCGGAGCAGAAACACAAGCGATCCATGCAGCAGACGAGCATCTGGTCGAAGCAAACCGAGAGAGAGGAGCGGATCTAGCCCGAGGGTCTGTCTTATACCGGCCCATCATCAGAGCGGACGGCTGGAGAGTTTGATCATGGGCCCGTATGGCATGCGGAGCTTCAACACAAACACATAGATTCAAAAGAAAATGAAACGGACAGTTATTCAGAGCAGAGGCCGAGCGATCCATCACAGATGATTGGAGCGGTACAACACATGTAGGTGGAATTCATACACACAGGAGTTAGTTTAACATGGTCTCACACACACTTTATTCAGCAGCAGATCGGATCTCAGAGGAAGGATTTACGGTCGAAATAACTGAATGCCGAAAGATGTAGAAAACACGCGAAATAACACTCAGAATGTGCCATGAGGGAAGTGTGCTTTTCAAACGGAGCTGAAAGAAAACGTCCTGGCTGGCAGGAAGCGAAACAGATGGAACATGCCTCCACAGAAGAAGAAGGTGAGAAAAGAAATCAAACCTTCGCCGCATGTCATGACTGGGCGTCAACGCCGTGTGCCGTCGAGAGCGGGGAACGGCTACGTCATCGCTCATCTCCGATGCCTGTTTGCACATTTAGAGTTGATCTCTCGTAAACACACAGGAAACAAAAGCACGTCATTGAAAACCGAACGGGCTTCAGTACCCCACGGGCTACATCTACAGCCCGAGGAGCATTGCAACAAAGCCTTAATCCCTCAGCATGACTGCAGATCTCACGATAATGCCTCGTATTGTTCTAGCATCGCTTTCAAATCTTCTATTTATTTTATTCATTATCACTTTCATTTACTACCTTGGGAAAATGGCGAGAGTATTGCTAATTATGAATTTTAATAGGATTAGCGGATCTGTTGCCATCTTCTCTTCAGAGCATTGTGGTAGCCTAATTCATTCAGCACAGAGACGATTAATCAAGTGATGTGACTTGTGAGTGTTCTGCTTCATAAAGTTTCTCAGAATTCATAGCCGGTTCATTTTATTCCAATAATGTGGTTTGCAAACCTGCGGTGGAATGTATAATACGAAACGCCATTAGATGCGAGCTCGACCTTCACATCTGCCAGTGAACAAACTCTTGTTCAGAATAATTAATATTTTACAGCAGCGCTCAGAAGATGGGCCGCTTTATCAGCTCTGATAGCATCGTTCAACATACAGATGCTCTTTGTAAGAGATGCAGCTATTTATCTAATGGATCGGTATGTGTTCCAGGAAAATGAAACCGATATAGCCAAGAGGGTCTACAAAGTCACAGCGAAGACGTACTTGAACAGACAGCACTCTGCACAACTCTGAACAATGCTCATTTATGGAAATACATGATTTACAACCCTTACCCAATGTTTTATTCACAAGAGTAACTTGGATCTAAACACATTATTGTTTGGTGTTAAAAAAAAAATATATATATATATATATATATATATATATATATATATATATATAGAAAAAATGAAAAACAATCAAGCATTTAAAAATTTACAAACTACATGTATTTCTGAGGTTTCTTAATAATAATATATATTCCACTTATTTTGTAACCAAACATTTTCTAGTAGCAGTAATACTACTACTACTACTAATTATTATTATTATTATTATTATTATTATTATTATTATTATTCCTAATAAAAACTGGTTTTGAAATAGATTATTTCCTTGTTTAATTGTGATTAAAAAAAACTAAAATTATTCAATTTAGTTTGAAAATATATTTAGATAAATATTTAATAATAATGTTTATTTTTTATAACGTTTTATAATAAAACTTATCCAAATACTACTACTAATAATAATAATAATAACAACAATAACTTTTTTTTTTGCTTGATTAATTGTTTATGAAAAAATAATTATAAGGAACATACATATAAAAAAATATTGATAATGTTTATTAATAATAATAATAACAATTACAATAATAATTCTGTGAACCCCATTCTGTCCTACAGTACACCACCACCATAAAGCCACACACTCATATAGCCTAGCGCTGACAGTGGATTTCAGCTGAGGAGGCACATTTGTCATTATCATACTAATCCACTTTACGTTGATGTTTATGTTCACATGTTCAGCAAATATTTACATAAAGCAACATTATTTGGCAGGTGAGGAGATTGAGCATGCTGGATAATGAGGGATAGAGCACTCTTTTTCACTGAGACATCAGCTGGGACAAATACACAAGGCAATATTAGCATAATACATACATAATGACTGAAAAATGCAGGGAACGACTAAAAAAAGCGATAAATGCTCTATAAGATCAACAAAACCGCAATCAGCGAATTACCTAGAGAGTGGTCTTTACCTTTGATTAAAAGTGAAATCCACCAGTGTGTCAGCAAGCCCATTAAGACCGGCTTGCCTGGCTTATAGTTCATTAAGCAATTGATTTGATGACTGTTACCCTTTAATACTTTATTCGTTTTAGAGTTAGAGGCGCTTTCACAGTCATTTTATGTTTGAGATGAAATAGTGAAGCTAATCCCCTTTGTTGGAATTATTGTTCAGCATCAAATAATAACAGATATCAAATCAATACTTAAACTAGGCCATTCAGAAGTCTGGAACCAGACTGGAGTAAAGATGTTGAAAATTCTGCTTCGCCAGCACAGGAATATAAAATATATTACAATAGAAATAGGCAGTGGTGGGGGTAACTACTGTAGTTACATGTAATTGTGTTGCGCAACATAATTACAAAATAAATTTAACTGTAATCCATTACAGTTACTGAGAAAACTAAAAGTGTAATTAAAACACACACACACAAAAAAGGGCATTACATCGGAATATTCTAAATTCTAAATTGCACTGACTGCTCTTAAATATGAGACACCAGTGTTTCAGGAGTGTGTTCTATCGTCCAGCTCTAGATTAGAGCGGTTCTAGACTATCTTGTGAACTCAAGATGCTATTTAAACCTTGACAACAAACAAAACAAATAAAATCCATGATGCCATGATGTCAGCAGACGCCGGGGTCTTCAGACAGTCACAACTCACACAATCCATGCAGGTATTTGTGGAAGCTGTGCAGTCAAGTTTGATTCCATTGTCAATAACTGTCTATTCATCTTGTTAATTTACCCAGAGGCTCATTAGGAGGTTCCAGCATCTGCCAAGAGCTTAAATAAACACTATTAAGGAGCTAATGGAACATTTCACAGGCCTGTCCCTCTTCTTCAAGGCAACAAAAACCACACTGGATCATTTAGCTGCGCTGGTCAAGTGCTTAATGCTGGCGCCTTTTGCTCACCGCATTAAATTTGCATTAAAGTGATAGGTAACTTCAAACAACCAAACAAACAAACACTGGTGCTGATAGTCTTGTAGACAGCATGCCGAAATACAGCGCTGTTCATTGCACACAAACTGAAAATATTTCTAGAGTTACTTGTTTTAATTCTGATGTTTATGACATTAAAAATTCAGTATCTCAAAAAATGTGAATACTGATTACACTGCAGTTGGCCTCACACAACAATTAAGTCTTATTTTGTCCAAGAACCGCTCACTTAGACAGAAGGATGCCGTCTGATTGACATGTAAAACGACCAGTAGTTCAATCATGGTTTAATTTGTTTTAATCAACTTTACGAGCAGATAAATCTGATTCTGTGTAGGTTTGGTCAGTGATATGCCAGATGTAAGAACAATCCCCGCCCCCTTTTCAAACTCTACTCATGATGAAACAATACAGAAAGCTTGCGGAAAAAATACGTGTGTATAGAGGAACAGAGCCCTGTCATGTGGCGATGTGTTGAGATGTGGACTAACTTAAATCACACCAGCTAAAGCCGCTGGGATTCAGCAGCGTTGCCCCAGGGACCCGCTCCCCACATAAAGCCCGCTCGCCCCCTCACTGTGTTTCAGGTGTGATACTGATGTTCAAGAGCTGCAGGGGAGCTTTAAGATCTTTGCCAAGCGCTGTCTACCTCTCCAAACTCTTCTGAACTGATACATGTAGAAAGTGAACAGCTTTGATACGAGACAAACCCTGCTAGGCCACTGAAAGATCCAGAGAGCTCAGGAAACAGCTCAGACACACCGAGACACTTCCTCAACACATTCAGCTTTACAGCATTTACACTGCACGTCTTCATTCCCAATCCCAGATTGTTGACTATAACCCATATCTGAATTTACACCATACACTTGGCAAAACAACCCAAGGGTCGCCAGGTCTTCTAAACAAAACCAGCCCAATTGCTAATGAAAACTAGCATAGGAAAACAAATTTTTTCCTTAAAATAAACATAAAAATTAAAATGAACTTACTAACTAAATAAATCAATCTCAGCTTGTTTCTATGTTAGATTGATAAATGAGGCCCAGTGTGTGTCACTTACTATCTGTAACAGTTCTGAACTCTCTCTGTTGTTTTCCACTCTGTGTCATCATCTGGTCTAAGTCAAGTCTTTCTGTGCCCTAGTTCAGTTCATTGATTCATAAGCACTCATTAGTTAATTCCCATCACCTGTGTGTCATCACCTGTCTGCTTATTTAAACTCACTCCTTAGTTCTAGGAGTTTTCTTCTTCGTCCGGTTTTACGTTCGTATAGGTGTGTGTCTATCCATCATCTCTGTGGATTATCTTGCCTTGGATGTTATTAAAAAAATGCTTTTATAAGCTTCACATTTGTGTTTTTTTAAATCCTTCAAAAACTGGCCCCATTGGCTCCCATTGTAACTGCCTCACCATAACACATTCATACATCAATCATTTTAAGAAAATTAGGGATGTGCAAAAATGACTTCCATTTACATATATTTACATGCATAATTCTTGTGGTAAATCAGCATTACGCCACATATTCGGTTGACTAAGATAGTATATAGTACCTGGAATATACTTTAAGTCACAACTGAAATGTTTGAATGTCACCGCATTAAATATAGAATATGAAACCACAGAGTCTTATTGAAGCGTAACACTAGATTGGAGTCTATGGGAATATTGCTGATAAAGAAACGGATGATAACACTAATACACTGACAAACATGACTCTATAGGCCTCTTATACAGTACATGACTCTCCTATACACAGCACTTCTGCTGTTGCTACTTCCTGACAGTATTGTAATGTTTCACGCCACTCGGACTGTGCGAGTAACAATTAAATAATGCTAATGCATGGCTTATGCCTTCCAAACACTGCTGCCTCGCGCAGGGTTTTAGGATTGTTCTGCAGTGGCCTATAATGCTGTGAAAAATGGCTTTCCATCACAAGCTAATCTAAACATAGAGGCTTACATAAGACAGAGCAGCACTTGAAGATCTTTTGCCGCAAAGCCAAGGACTTATTGCTATTCGAATGAGGACATTATTCAAACAAATCAGCAGTGGAAATCATGCAAATGTATGCGTGTTTGCATTTGCACGTTGAGCGCTAAGATTAATAGACAAAGAAGTATCTGCTTTCTTTTTGAAGCAAAGCGTAAAAAGAAGAGAATGTATTATGGAGCATCTGATGATGATTCACGGCATTTGGCTTTTTGTGGCGCATGCAGCCGAGTCAGTTTGTGAAAGGAGCACAGTTTGTGCCTGCTACATTTAAAGAAGGGCACAAAACAAAGCAAATGTCGGCAAACTGGATATCTAGATCTTTAACTTAGGCTGTCAAATGACTGGAAAATGTTTAATTAAATCAATAACATAATATGCCATTTAATCATTGCAATTAGTTCCATTTATAAATATTTGCTGGGGAAGGGGGGGGGGTATATGTAGGTGCTAACCATTTACCAGGGGCATGATTAATTGCTTTTAATGCTTTTATATCGCTATCATTACATCTGAAACAACAAACACATATTTTTATAGGATTATGTGCATTTATCAGCCATAACTACTTCTAAAAATAAATCCGTCCCTAACGCGAAGGTCAGGCCAAACTTAACAGAGAGCAAACTGTTGCTGGGCAACAGCAGGGAGCGACAGCGCTGCTCTTCAGAGTTCCACAGAAAACACAGACAGACTGAAAATCATACCTGCTCTCGCTTCACCTCAGTGTAATACCCCAGTCGCTACGGTAAACCTGAAAAGGATACGGCCAGGCACGACCGGCTTCCGGTTGACTAGTGCGAATGACAACTCCGTCTTCACAAACACAGCCGAGGACTTCACCATGTGCTGCCCGAAGCGAAACGTGGCCATGGTGGACATCAATTCCTGTGAGAGACAGAGACACAGCTTTAACCGGCAATGACAAATAAGAGTGTCCACAATAGACAAGGAAAATACTTATTAATATTTACTTATGCATATACATATGTACTTAGTTATATGTATTTAAAACCTCAAAATGTTGTTTCAAATTATCTAATATATTAAGAGATTTAAATATTTTATTATTATTATCATATAAGGTTTTATATGATAATGATATACATTATAAATGTATATTTAAGATGTCTTAACAAATACTATAATCAAAAACACCATAATGTTTTTGAACAACATTTTACAAAATTTAAAGCCTGAAAATGTTAATGTGTTAAATGTTAAGTATGCAATATTTTAAGAAACCTAAATATATTAGTAGTTGTATGTTATAATCAATTTAATCACATTCAGTTAACAAAAAAATTGAGAATAGAGAACTTTAAATAAGAATATTATAATATATATATATATATATATATATATATATATATATATATATATATATATATATATATATATATATATATATATTAGGTGACTATATTCTACAATACATATAAATAAATAAATAAATAAATATTTAGAATTGTATTTCACCCCCAGTAAATTACACAAACAATCCTAAAATAAATACAGTTGCAAACGAAGGTTTGGGAACCCTTTGCAGAATTTGTGATAACATGAATAATTTGAACAAAAGAACAGCAATTATACTAAATGCATGTTTTTTTTTTTTTTATTGTTTTTTTTTATTTAGTACTGTTCTGAGTAAGATATTTTACATAAAAGATGATTACAATTAGTCCACTAGACAAAACAAATAGCTGAAATTATTAGACTAACTCCATTCATAAGTTTGGGAACCCTTGGTTCTTAATACTGTGTTCTGTCACCTGATGATCCACGACTGTCTTTCTGTTTAGTGATGGAAAATTTCAATAAATTAAAATAATGTTTAAGTTATGACTTCAGCATTTGGGTGTATTTTACTAAGATTTAAACTCATTGTGTATGTATTTTTTTATGTAATTAATTTTTGACCGATTCAGACAAATAAATGAACATTATGTTAATGACCCAACAGTTGATGGTACCTTAGCAAACTTATACGATCACACATCCTGCTAAGGGAAGTTTTTCTCTATGCTTTTAATTGTCTGAGACAGCATTTATCCATTCTATAATATTTCTTCTCTCCTTTCAGCGCAGATGAAAGCATCTCATATAGCAAACCTGAAGTAAACAAATTGATGGCGAGCTATTTTAAAATGGTCTCGATGGGAGATGTCAATGATAAAACGAATATCTGAAACAGCAAGAGTTCAAACAAAGAACAATCCATAAAGCAAAAAAAAAAAAAAAAACAGGGATCTTGTCACACTGGGAGAGCTTTTCAATGCCCACCATTACAAACAAGCATCGACCAAGATCAGCGTCCTCTTGCTAAATTTAAACATCTCCTCCAGGGAATTTCAGTCCACATTGATCAGCTAAAAATATATTAATGCAGTCGCATTACCCATCCCAAGTGGAATAAAAGTAACAGTTTGCCCTAACAAAATGACAAATCTGTCATCATTTGCTCACCCTTGTGCACTTCCAAATTTATTTGATTTTCTTTCTTCCACAGATAATGACAGAACTGTCATTTTTAGCTGAACTATGAACATGATGAGTACATGATTTGTCCTATTTACCAAGCGAAACAAACGTCAAGCAATCAGTTCTGCATTCAACATGATAAAGAAAAAAAATAAATAAATAAACCAGCCATGAATGTTCCTTAGAAACGTAATTATATGTAATAACCAAAGGGAGTTGGGTTTTTATATGTGCATGAATTATCATAATGGGGTAATATTAAGTCTATGCAGACCAGGAGGAGGAAGAAGAGCAGGACAAGGGTGAAGATAATGAGGAAGATTCACAGCTCACAGATACACACACAGGCATAGGTGCACTCAAAATGATGCCACACACACACACACACATTCGCACATGCATGCATGAAGAATTATTCATACACAGAAAAACTAATTTTCATTCCCTCAAAACACACACACACACACAGAAACACATATAATTTGGAAAAACATGGCGAAAAGGACCCATACTGTGCATTGGATTGGACGGTGTCCCAGAGGACAAATTCCAAAAAAAGAATGAAAATGAAAAAAAAAACAAAAAACAAGCAAGCGGAAAATGTGTGCACACCAGCTGTCTCGGGCATTAGCCTCCTAAACAGATTCCAACAATTCCGCAATTAAGAATCACAATGCTGCAATTAGCATGCCACAGTTTGCAATGACCTAATTAATGTGCATCTCCCGCGTGCTTAACGACACGCGTTTGGCATTCGTCAGGTACGGTAACACACGTGCGCGTGGATTTTTAAGGGTGTTGGTGCATTTCGGCACTCAGCTGAGATTTAATATCAACATTTTCATCAAATGTGCTTGTGCCTCGGCTCGCAGCAGTGACGGTCACGCATGATTCGCCGGGCTTGTGCTCGGCCTGCATTCATGCGGTGTTATTGCGTTGGTTACGTGTTTAATCCTTATCTGTAACCTTGACTGCACAGATTGCTGCTCCAGCGTGTAATCGGTAAAATCCAGAAGCCTGCTCACTGCTACTGATACATCATTTACCAGCAGATACAATAATCCCTAAACTAATTCAAACACACACACATACACACACTCCAAGGTTCATCCAATGAAACTCTGCTGGAATACTTATTTTGAAATATATGGACATGGTAAACACTTATGAGAACAAATGGTTATGGTATTTGAAGTCATTTTGTTTTCCTCATCTATTGAATTTTTCATTATTCTCATTAAGGCTGCGCAATTAATCAAACTTAAATCCATTAGATCATAATTACTCTAATTTTGGCTTTTTAAATAATTAGTAGGGTTATACAATATAGAGATACATATGGGCCAATGAAGAATGCAGAATGGGCTGTGCAGGAAAAGAAGAAAAAAAATGAATGCAGCATAGTTTGGATTCAGGAGGGCAGATGTCACAAACTCAAGCAGCCAAGCGGTTATAGCACAAGCAATGTTCTGCAAAACCAAGATACCCTATATCTGCTATATACAAATAGAAACAGCATGAGAATTTATATGACCAAAACAGGACAGATAATATTGATATCACTCTAATTGAATCTCACTAAACAAGCATACACTGTTAGTTTTACATGCAAACTGTAAAAAAAATAAAAATAATAATAATAAAAAAAATATCTTCAGATAAATTATAATTTTGTAAATAGTTACATCTATTAACTTTTTATACATAACCTTTATAGTTCCCTGTAAAAAAAAAAAAAAAAAAAAAAAAAAATTACATCTTAAAAGAATGCTAAACCATACAAGTATAATAATAAAATGTACTCAATATATATGTTGAGAACATTTTGTCAATGTCAGGGCATCTTAACTTTTGTTATTTACAGAGAAGTGAAGTCTTTTTTCCCTTAAGTACAATGCTAAGAAAAAATAAAGACAAGAAGTTGTTTTTGCTTTATGATTATAAAAAAAATAAAATAAAAAAAAATAATCTTAAAGGAATAGTTCAGTCAAAAATGAAAAATGTGTCATTAATGACTCATCCTCATGTCGTTCCAAAATGGTAAGTTCTTTAAACGATGAACTGTTACGATGATTGTTACCGTCTATACAGGGTCAGAAAGCTCTCGGATTTAATTTTTTGGGTGAACTATCCCTTCAAAATTGTTTTGTGAATCCAGGCCTTTAGAGACTATTTAATCTAACACTTTATAAGCAATAAACAACAAATAAAACTAATAATGAGTTTGATCAGACAAATAAAACAACTAAAAAATAATAATTGGGCTAAAGGGTAGAAAGAAGAAATAATCAATAAAAGCAATCAGTAAGCAATCAAACAATATTTACCAATGCAAAAAGCAGTCATGATGCTTGCACCTGCAGCACAGCACAGGAATGGTCCAGAAACATCTTACTCCGTTTAAATAGAGTGCTCCTCTGTTGTCTTAAATCAATCGCCACTGTATATATTATAAATCACAGTCATACTGCAAACAAAGCTTAACTGACAAGAATTATTTTTGTCTATTTAAAATGCTTTTGTTTAACCGTGTTCAGATATCAGCACACACAAAATCAGACTAAAAGTGCATTTTTTTTGCCTGTAAATATCAGTCCATCCTAAAGCTTTTTATATGCCAGAGCTTTGCTTGCAGCCCCAACATGTCATGACCCCTTAAAACAAAAGGTTGACTGCATCTCAACAGCTCCGTGTTTTACACAGTGGCCTGTAAAGACATATCGACCACTTCCCCCTTGTGGAATCAGGCTCAGGTGTTCATAACTGCAAAGCCACTGAAATCCCTGTGACAGCATGAAACACTAACAGGAAACATTATATCCCCTATCATAACACAACACACAAACTCAAGGTCTTCAATGCACACGTTTCACTCAGCTCTGGCCTGATAATCACAAAACGAATGCAAATGCAGTTCAAGCACTGGACATTTTCTCTAAAGCTACTTCTTATTTGTATACAAATGTATACGTTTACAGGACTGCAATTAAAAATTTAATTCTTTAGGGAAGGGTACGGCAATAAAAAAAATTAATAATAATATATATATATATATATATATATATATATATATATATATATATATATATATATATATATATATTTTACTATATACATGAAATTCAAAAGAGCCAAATGAGATACATTTAGTGCAATAACATTAAACATATAACAGAGACCTGACCTCATCTCTAATTCGAACACGAAAGCAGTGATATGATGCCCAGGGCTGAACTGTACCCTCTTTTTACCAAACTATATATATATATTTTAAAAAAAGAAACTATATGATTCTAGCCACCAAGCTGAGCCCTAAATTAAATCATCTCTGTTGAATACTTGTCTTTAGCTAGTCCATTGGAGATGAAAAGAATGTCTCATCGAGAACAAGCACTCAAAAGCTTTTTACATTTTTTATGGCATTTTTGAATTCATATCCTTAGGTGATGCCAGTGATACAACAGACTAATTTCGTACGGTTCAGTGTACAAACATCAATCTCTTATCTTTATCAGTAAGGGTACTGAGCACATAGAAGCATGACTATTACAGCAGCTCTTCCCTTCTGTGTATTATTATCTCACTGGATAGGTCTCAAAATCTAGTGTGCAATTTAAATATGTATGTCTTTAATGGCCCAGTAGGAAAATGTGGTCACATTTAACACTGGCAAACAAACAAGTTTATTAACATCTTATTACAATGTAATGACATTGTAATAACAAAGCTGGTCGCACAGCAAGACTATGGCATTGATGAATGAACTTCTAGTGGACCGCTGATGGAGTGTGGCATTGCATAAAATGAGTCATGGTGAATAACCAATGATTTACCACACAGAAAGCACCTCAAGGTGAAGAAAACATACACATTTGATTTCATTTTCCATCCAAACATGGCCTTTGGCACACTGCGCTTCATCTACCTGAGAAGAGAGGACAGACAGCTCCCAAACACACCCAGAGAGCAACGGGCTTCAGCTGTCAGTTTAGCTTACCGATAACTAGAGTTTATTCAGGTAGCAGATGCATCCAGACAGAGGGCTAGAGGGAGTTCCCGTGTTTTGAAACGCTATCAGAAGCAATGCAAGTGCTGAAACGTCGTCTCATTAAGTTTGTTTGCAGGAGTGGTTTGGTAGCAAATAAGATCCCACAAGTACAGCTGCATCAATAAGGCAGCGATGAAAGATTCCATCACCGGTTTAATGCTGACTGCCGATCTCTCACGGGTGCGCTGACAGTAATCGAATCAGACATGCGTGCGCACACATGCGGGCACGTTTGCGTCTATGTGTTATTATAATAACGACCAATTAAATGCGTTCACACCAAGAACCTGTGAGATACAAAGGGAAAGGCTAGGCATCTGGATGTAACAGGATGATTTGTTCATAATAGTATTCATACTCATTTGCTATTTAAAATAAACAAATTACCTTACAACCTTTTCTCTCGAAATCAGCTGAATGCTATTGCACAGATGGTTGAAAAAAGATCAACACTTACAGGTGGTTTGGCAGCATCTCTTTGTCTAGAGCTCAGTGTTAAGCTCTTCTGGAGCCCTTGCTATAATACTTTTACCATGTTAAATTCAAGCAAGAAAACCATGCATTTTAAGCCTACACTATTTGTTATTTTTAGACAAAGGGGCTATAAGGTCATACCCATAGACCGTAAAAAAATATGGACGTAGTGTCCGTGATGTCACCCATAGACTCCACAATAGCGGTTTTGAAGCCTAAAGTGTGCAGAGCGGGCCATCGCCATCTTAGAAGTGTGTCACCGCGCGACTCTCTGGGATAATCGAAAATGGGCAAAAAGGCGGGAGCTGATTGCTGAAGCCACGCCCACCTAGCACGACTGCATTGTCAGCAGCGGCAATCCACCTGTCACTCAAGTGACCACGCCCTTAATTATGCAGAACTTTAAGGCATAATATAATTTAAACGGATGAGTTATAAAAAAATTCACCCTCCTCACAGTTGTCATGAAGGACAAAATTAGCAATATAGACCAAAATCGTTTTTTAAACCAGGCTGTAAACATGTTTTTTTTCTGCTGTAAAGTTGGGCATTTTAACATGGGGAGTCTATGGGACTGACTCTCTTCTGCAGCTGCCTCAAGCGGCCAGTCGATGAATTGCAGTTTTAGTCACTTCACGAGAGAGAGCGGGAGGTTGCCGCTCGGTCCTACCCAAAAACATCACCCAAAATCACTCATGGTCCTCCTACGAGTCCACATTACGATTATGTAAAAGCTTAGCCGGTGGAAATGATATCTGGGAGTGTTATCTGGAAGTGGTTTATTAACCATCATGAACCTACTGTAGTTCCTATAGTTATAACTAAAAGTGCCACATTGTATCAGATCTCAACATGTCAGCCACTATGATAAGAGACCACTCTTATAGTATGTCATTTATTTGTTTCTTTGTTTGTTTTGAAGGGTCACTTATCACTTTACAATATGATTTTTATATATGTTTGAAAACACTTGAATTTAGGGACCAATTCTCACATTTAACTAGTTGCTTATTAACATGCGTTTCACTAGCTGACTGTATTAGTTATTAGTATTAGTACTTATACAGCACATATTTATCCCTTATTCTGCATGATAATATTTTAGACCCCTTAATCCTACAACATACCTAAACTGAACAACCGGCATACAAACCTATTAATAAGAAGAAAATTAGGAGTTTATTAAGGCAAAAGTAACAGTAAACAGTTAAATAGATTAACCGAAACACAGAACAAAACAAACAGAACCAAAACACTTCCATCTTCATTGCAATGAAGGTAAGTCCCAGATGTGCAATGGGAAAGGTTTTCTTATTTTCTAAAGAAACATTTTTCATTTGGATCCCATTTTCCCTCAGCGGTCCCCCCTCTGTTATTAAGATGAGGCTCATCCAATCTGCCACAACAAAAGGAAACTTCTGATTAACAGGTGCTGCTGGACGAGGCAGACAGTGCATTTAAGCTTCTTTTAATTGAAAAACTCTTACAATGTAGCCTATATCACCTGTGTTTGAACACCAGCGTGCTGAGCGTCTGTATAGAAATCTTATTTAGATCCAATTTTCTGATCAGCACTGGCTTACCAGTAAAACTGTCAGGACGCTCTAAAGTTATCACACCATCATCTCATTCGTAGCCGTAAGAATCATCATGCAGAGAAAATATCAAAGGACGGAACGCAGATATAGTCGTCTTTTAAAAAATGCAGGCCTACAGTTGAGGACGCGGTTTAGGTCTACAGCGCAGACTTTCAATAAGAGCAATGGAACATAATGGTTTTGATTGAAATGTACTCTGTTTTGTGCGTATCAAAAGCAGCGGGTCTTGCAGCCTCTGAATGCCCCCTCAAGATCATCGTATTTGCTATTCTTGTTTCCAACAGATTCTCCTGGCGGGTAGCTAGGTAGATAATGAACAATACTGTTGCCTCTATGGAAATTCGTGGAGTATTTATGACAAAATCAATCAGCTATTTAATGCGCCACTGAGATGACTTGGCTTGCACGTCTGCTGTGTTCCAAGCTGTTCATTTAAATTTCAGATTTTGCATGTAGCATGTTTAAAGATTACGCTTACAGCTTATCTGTGGCATGTGGTGATTCTGATCTTGGATTCTGTGAAGGAGTGCACATTTTGCTTACTTGAAGTCCAAAAGCATGAATGCTAACAGACTAGAAATGGTTATCACATCAACAATCAGCCAAAGCTGTACATGGAATGATTGCTTATGGAGGCCAATGCATCAAAGGCTGACCTTTGACGTGAAGGCAGTCCTAAAGGTTGACCTGTGACACCAGTGTCATAATGTATTGCATCTTTAACACTAGCACTATGCAAACAAATAAGACACATCGATTTTATAAAGGCGAGTGAGGATGGTCAAGACTTTTCAGACATTCAGTCTCAAAATGAAAGGAAAACGTTATGCAGCGTCCAGGAAAAAATAATGTAATTTTTTTTTTTTTTTTTTAAATCTAAAAAAATATTTCTTTATACCAAAATTTTAAATTGTATCTACTGTAAGACTATTTTCACCTCACCAAAAATTAAGATACAAAAAGTTAATTCTAGCTTAATCTTTCTAGACATGTCAGATTCACATTTCACATTATTCAAAATAAAATATTTAAATCATTACCTAATAATCTGCATTAAAAAAATAATAAGTTTGTATTTAGTAATATATTAAGATATAAATTTATAAATCATATTCATCCGATGAGAGACATAAGGTGGCAAGATATAAATTGCAACATTCTTATTTTTAAATTTAATTTAATTGGGAATAACAATCAAATGTAAAGTATAACACACTGATACATTAAACATTTTCAACATTTTTCATAGTATTACTAATAAAATTTCCTGCACTGTTGTAAGAGCTATTAAATAAAGTATAATCGTCTTAATATTTTCATTCATTCATTTTCATTCAGTGCCCTACCTAACTTAAAATTGTAACAGTTCCTTACTTCAGTGTTCTTTGGAAAGAAGACCCTTTGGGTAAAAAATGTTTTACCACACAGAATTTATTTGATATAAAAATACATGAAATCAGTCCTGGAGCAATCTAGAAAAGAAATGGGTTGAAAGTCACATGTCTCATGAGTTTCTATTTCAAATCTGAAGAAGATGTCATGAAAAATTAGACTCCTGCAAATATTTTTCTGAGACTATGTCTAGACCCCCCACCCCCAAATATAAAAAAATATATATATTTACCAACTGTATTTAAGGCTTCTACAAACTATTTAGTCATTAAACATACCACTGCATATTTATTTCAATTACAACAGGGGGTTAAGGAGGTGGGCGTGGCTCAGGCAAGGGGCAGGCAATGGGAAATGAGTATAGTTCATAGGGTGGTGTAGATGAAGGAACCAGGGAGGAGCCTGGAGCAGGAGGAGCCAGATGGCGATCCAGAGGCCAGCCAGGATAGCGGCCCATGGCGAAGTCGACGGTGGGTGGAGCCATGGTGGAGATAGGGCTGACAACACCAGGGGTCCGGCTGACAGAGATGATGCTGCTGGTGGAGTAGAAACCCAGGATGGAGCAGAGTAGTCGCAGAGCCAGGTTAACACATGGGATCTGGAGGGCCAAGAAGGAGCAGAAGGATCAGGTGAGTCTGACAGAGCCAGAGGGATGGAGTGACGAGGCGAAACCCAGAGGAGTGGAGTCCCGAGGCGGCGGATGGTCGAAGACTGGCCAAGGTGGAGCTGGAGGGATGAGGGAGCCCAGTGGAGCTGGAGGGATGACGGCCCTGGTGGAGACGAGGGACCTAGGAGCCAAGATGGAGTCGATGGGTCAAAGGACCGATATAGAGTCCAGGACTCGAAGGATGGAAGCGGAGACAGGGGATCCTCACACCAAGGTGGAGCTGGAGACTGGAAGACCCTGGGCGGATCAGAGCACCCAAATGGCGCTGACTGAAGGTGAGCTGAGGGTCTGACAGGTTTAAGAGGAGGTGGCACTGGCTCTTTAAACGCGGCAGGCTTAGGCTCTGCAGCTGCAGTGGGCTCTGGTATTTACTCCATGCAGCAGGGTGACAGATGGCTGGTCTCCGGTTTGAGCTGGAGATGTTCTCCTCGGCTGGGCGGATGGAGAAATACAGTACATTTATCTCCAGACACACTCCACAGAAGCTGCGAAATAATCTTCTCGAGTCCGTTCACTGGCAGGCATGCTTTACACCTCTTGCTCAGGGTGGTGGTATAGAATACTGGGAACTGTGTAAGGCTGACCAGATCTAAAAAGTCCCTGGTATGGTCCTCCAGCGAGCGGTCCTGTTTCTCCAGGCACAGGAGTTGAACTGCTAGGATAGTCATTCCGGGAGAGAGAGAAAAAAAAGAACTCTTACTCACGTTGTAGGTTTGCTATTCTGTCGTGTGTTGGTGTGCAAAACAAAGCGCACAACAAAGGAGTATAATCCAAAAAGTTATTTTAACAATCCACAGGAGAGAATAGGCACAAACAAACACAAATCCAAACCATAACAGACAAAGGAACATTAAGGGAACACAGACTTAAGTAACTGAAGCTTAAATGGGAGAACTACAATTAATATTTATAAAATAATTAACAACAACAATAATAATAATAATAATTATTATTATTATAATAATTATATATATATATATATATATATATATATATATATATATATATATATATATATATATATATATATATAAAATGTAAGTACATAGTAGTTAAGGCAACCTAACATAAAGTGGAACCCAATTTTTTTCATTTTGTAAAACATGATCCAGGCATGCTCTTTGACAGTATTTTTGAGATTTACCCAAGGCATAACGCAAACATTTTGATAAGGCATTTTGCCTCAGAAAGCAAAGGCACTTAACCCAAATCTAGAAGGAAACTTTGTCTGATCATGCCCTACTATCCATCTTTTCACCTTGTAGTCCAAAGTTGACAGGCACGTGCACACATTGAAATCAAAGAGAGATTGAGCACCTGCCCATTTTCTCCCTCAAGAGAAAGTTCCCTTTTTTCAGGGGAGTGTTTATTTATTATTATTATTATTATTATTTTAAATAAATGAATATATGAATAAATGTGTCTGCGTGTGTGCATTTCTGTTTGCACACAGCTTTCCCTGTCAAACTATTTATAAATTTTTTTTTTAATATCAGGTAGGTTTGGGAAATGTCTTTCTTCGTCTCTGCAGTACAGCAGTGTAACACACATTGATCGGCACAAGCACAATACAGAACAAAGAGCCACAGAAGTGAAGCCCTCCCTCCCTTTTCAGTTGTGTTTGTCTTGGTGTGGAGGTGAATGGTGATGAACAAAAGACTAAGCTACCTGTGCCTTGAATTTACAGCTAATTACCCAAAAGACAAAAGGCAATTATAATTAATTTGTCTTGCTAACATCCATGACTCATGAGAGCTAAGATGTAAGTTAGCTAAAGTTTAGCTAAGGCAATAAAAAGTCTAGTCAGTTAGACCAGCTAGTGCATGTTCTTTTACTGCATGATTCAGTTTATTAAAATGCATTTAGAATGATCATAAAATTCAAGATATTCAGGCAGAAATGTTAATATTTATATCCTTTCATATAGTTAATTAGTATTACGCGAAGATTGACATTTGTTTCCAACAAAAAGCTGCATGGTTACAAATGTGATATTGATTTTAAATAGCAGTTAAATAAACGAGAATTTAATATTAAGATACTTAAATTGTAGACATAATATTGACTGGTTTTGCTCTATTTCACCTACAAATATAATTCCAATTTGCATCTCTGAGCAACATTACAGTGTTTTGTCCCTGAATCAATTCAGTTCAATCGCAATGACTCACTTTTTAACAGTGACTTGCTGCCACCTGCTGCCATTTTTAACTTCACGTTTAAAGTATCTTTTCATAATTTTTTTTTGTAAAAAATAACAATATTTATTTCCAATATCATTACTCCATGTTTTATGTTTAAAATATCAAAACTGTATTCATGCATTTGTAACGGCAGGTTAAATGCATTCGTGTCCTGCATTAAACATTGTGTAAATGCGTCTAAATGCCACTTCGAATGCAGCTTCTGTGTTTTCTGTGTATTATTATACTAATTTACTGATTCAATTTAAGAATTTGACTGAAAAGATTATGCACACTTTAGAAATGGCATTATAAATGTAAAAATGCTCATAAAAGGTGACAAAAAATAATTTAAACTTATTGGAAAATATACAATTTTTAGCACTACTGTGAAATGATTACCACACAGAATATGAAGAATATCTAAAACTTTAGAAGTCAGCTGTCCATGGTAGTCCGTAAGATATTAGCACAATACATTCAGAAAAATATAATCTAATTATCGTTTTTGTTTTGAAATCCCAGAACATTTTGAGATATATTTTTTTATGTTGCACACATTAAAATGTTTAAAAATTTGATTAGAGAAAAAAAAATAAAAATAAATGAGAAGTGCCCTTTTTTCCACTTGAGCCTTTGCCTCTCAAAATGTCTGCACATATCCCTGAAGGTTGATATGGCCGGGGTGGATGTGGGAGATAAGTGCCAAATTCTCAAGAAATGCCTTATTTGGCATGCATCTCTGATCACCTCTGTCAGTCAAAATCCAGCTACTGGCCTTCAAATGTGGCTTAGCTATTTAGCCCGGCAGACCACGTTTTTTTTACTAACAGGAGAAGGGGTGAAGGTGGGTCACTGGCTACTTAAAACCAGTTGCTTTGGGCAGATGGCATTTGTTAGCCTTGGATGGCTGCTCATCTAGGAGAAGGTAAACTCCGATTTCAAACCTTTGCTGCCTTGCAGCTATACCCATCCGTAGTAAATGCTAGGTGAGTCAACCCTAACATCAAATCCGGAGACGGAGAGTCCCTAAGGCAGTCTGACATTGTATTCAATGTCATTCTGGCAACCACTGCGACGCTCCTGGTGCCTAGCTGTGTCGACTTCTGTCCTTCCCTTGTATACACCAGCGGCATGGTGGGGGGGTGGGGGGGTTAGTTAAGGCTGCAGCATGGGCAACAGCTGATTCTCCATATTACCCTGCCCAGGCCTTGTGGCTCCACTGGGGAGGACACTCCAGCAACGCTGCAAGGTGTCGGCACAACACGGGAAGTGGCAGTTACCGGTGATAAACTCATCTGATTGGTATAGGAAATTAGGGCCGGGGCCATTTCCAATGGTGGGAGAGATCATCACATCTCACTGAACAGCTATCACCCACCCAAGCTGGGCAGCCCCCAGCCAGAAAGGTTCTGTAGCTTTGAGAGCCATCTCAACAAGTGGACCACATCTTCTGCAAACTATATCTTTTTGTGGCAAGAGAAGTCTTCAGATGAACCATAGCTGCATGGTGTTGGCTTCGCTGCCAAGAAAACGCTCGTCCCCTAAATTGAACTTCCATCATCAGGCACAGAGAGGATACTTGCACTCTGCCTGTCAACATCCTCTGGCCCAGCATATATCAACAGCATGTATACTCCAACTATCTGCTCCGGCTCAAAGGAGAAAGAGCAGTTCTATGAGGCACTGGATGAAACAATAACCAGAATCCCTGGCACTAAAGAAAGACCACAAAGATTGCTCCACTCAAGTCCAGAACAGGCAAGGCCATCACAGATCTAGAGAAGCAGTTGCAGGGCTGGGAACTGTATCTCATACTGAATGCCACTCAGAACATTGTCAACTGTAGACATTAATCTTTTAACTAAGCCAGCTGCAGGATAGGTGTCGAGAAGAGCAGATGCAGCTCTGTGTTGCTTTCACCTTACGAAGGCGTTCAATCAGGTTAGCAGAAATGGTCTATTCAGGCTTCTGCAGATGATCGCCTGCCCCTACAACTGCTGGCTGTCATCACCTCATTTCATGATAACGTGGGTTTGTATCAAGGGTGTAACATCTGAGTCTTCTGTTTTCAGTAGCGGAGTCAAACAAGGTTGTGTCCTCGTGCCGATGTTCTTCAGTATCTTCTTCTCAATGCTCTTCCAGTATGCCTTTAAGGACTGCAGCAAGGGAGTTTATATCCACACCAGGGCTGTCAGCAAGCTATTCAACATCGCTTGTCTCTATGCCAAGACTAAAGTCACAGAAGTACTTTTCTGTGAGATGGTCTTTGCCGATGAAGCAGCCTTGATGTCCCATACCGAAGATGGCCTGCAGCAGCCTGTCAGTCGCTTTTCCTACGCCTGCTAGGAGTTTGGCCTTGCTATCAGCTTGAAGAAAACCAAAGTCACGGCCCAGGAAAAATAATCCTCTCCAAACCATAGCCATTGATGGGTACAAACCAAAAGTTGTTGAGAACTTCACCTACCTTGTGTCTACCATCTCCAGCTCTCTTTCCATTGATGTGGAGATAAATGTCAGGATCGCCAAGGCAGCAGCGGTCATGGCCAGACTTAGCCAGAGGGTCTGGAACTATACCTACCTCACAGTGAGGTAGTTCCTAAGAGGTTCCTAACACAGAGGTTCTGGAATGCGCCGGCATGTGAAGCATGTCTGCGATACTTAGTGAGAAGTGCCTTCATTGGCTCGGCCACATCAGAAGAATAGGGCCTGGCCAAATTCCCAGAGACCTATTGTATGGCGAACTGGCAGAGGGCTCACAACTAATTTGACGTCCACAACTGCACAACAAAGACATATGTAAGAAAGACATGAAGTTGTCCGACATCAACATCAACACGTGGGAAAGCAGTGCAAAAGAACGTTCTCCCGGCATTTCGTTGTCAGACAGGGCATACAGAAAGGAGAGGAAACTAGAAAAACATAAAAATAAAATGCAGCAAAGAGAGCCAAGAGGAAGGAAATGCAACTGCAGCCTCAGCTGGCCTCCTCATCGTTAATTTGTAGAAATGTAACAGAGATTACAATTCAAGAATTGGGATTTATAGCCACTCATTAGGGTACAAATAAGATGGAATTTCAGAAGCCACATCACCTCCTCCTGAAGACGGAAGGATGCCAATATATCCATCTCTTACTTAAGCTCTGAATATTTCTATGCAAGACATGTAGATCGACCAGCCACACAAATTATCAAAGGATCCATCTTAAAAATGTAGACATCTGAAAGAGCAAGAAGGACCTGGCGAAGTGTCAAAAACCACCACCATTAATACATATAAGCAAAACTCATGATACATTTCTTAATGTGCCTATAAAAATTAGCTATTTAACAACAGCAAAGAAACAGCTTTAGAAAGTAAGGCAGCAGATATGTTTAACCAGCCTTAATGTCAACAAGACAAAGGAGCTCATTGGCTTCAGAGGCCACACAGGGATTCAGTCTGCAATGAGTACGGATGAGAAAACAATGAAACCACAGTGGCACAGATTTCAAATGACCTGACCTGAACTCTGAGAAGAAAAAAAAATAATGATAATGATAAATAAATTAATAAATATGTATATATATTCTTGCTGACTATCTGATTGAATATCTTATTCCAATTAAACATTAAACTCCACGCTATTAAATATTCCACTCCACATTAAAATGTACAATGGGATACAAATGCCATTTCATAAAAAGCAGAAACATGGAAACACTCAAATGCACCTGTAACAAAAGGCCAGACAGTTTATGAATACTAAACACAAGACCTAAAACATCTTACTTAGACTCAATATGTAATTGTTACTTTATTCTAAGTGCAGACAAGTAAATAACAGTATGAGCCCTTCCCTCAGGGTTAAAGAACTCCAGAGATCCAATTTGTTGGTGTATGCAAGTCATTATCTCCAAGTTATCTGTCAGCAAACTTTTCAGGGGCAAGGCATTAGTTGCCAAAATGAGATTAGGTGAACAAGCAGAGATGGATAAAGGCCATCTAAAGAAGCACAGGAAGGATTAAACCAATGGCGGGGCAGCTGTTTTCAAGCCTACATGGCTCCCAGAGGAGCCCCCAATGGCCTATTGATGACTTTGTCACTTTGACCTTTCATGTGATGGAGGGCTCGTAGGATACTACACACATTTCAATGGCAGCACTAATGCCTGGCCAGCAGAATCCCATCCTGTGATAAAAACAGTGCGTACATGAGAGAAGAGGTCCATAATTTAAGACCAAGAGATCCATGACAACATGAATACAAAGAGTCCTGCATCAAACAAATGAATTAACAGCAGACTTTAGACTCCTGTGTGCGTGTTTGGTGACACTTGAGATGTAGCATATGTCTCAGACACATGGGATAATTGATTTATTGGGAATGTGATTCTTCATCAGGGACATGAGAATTGATTCTGATTTCCCCACCAGCGCACTGCAATCTCATAGGTCATAATCATTGAACCTTTGCAAATACTGAATGCAGATCCAATTTATAGCTGAATGGTCTCGGTATCCAGTTCACAGTAATAAACCAAATCAAATCCTGCAGCCTCTAAGATCCAAGATGCTTATGTAACCTCCTTCGGAAACTAACTGGTGGTGCAGTCCTCCAACAACTTTTGACTAATTAATTCCTAAATTATTTTTGAATTATGTCTTTTGTGCTTAATTGTTACTGGATGATGACTTGGAGATAGAGAGAAACCACATAAGAGCAGTTTCAAGAAGAAAAATGCTAGAGCGATATGCTAGAGCTGAGCATAACTACAAAACATTATCTGGACTATATGAATTTCCTATTCACATCTATAGGTGTTTCATTGCATTCCACCAGGAAACTTTATGTTGCTTACAAAACTTTTTGCAAATTTGCTGTGTTCACACAAGGATACACTACTAAATTTACAAAAGTTTTTGGACACCTGACCAATACACCAACAGGGACTTTAAGGGGACAGATTCTCCTCATCTGGAAGGCTTTTCACTAAATTTTGGATTATTTTGTGGAAATCGAGAAGACAATTTGTGAGGTCAGGGACTGATTTTGGTTGAGAAATCTTGGCTTTCAATCTTTATTCCAATTCGTCCTGAAGGTCAGTCAAGTTCTTTCACAACAAACTCATCAAACCATGTCTTTACAGACACTGCTTTGTTCTCTAGGACACATTCATGCTGGAATAGAAAAGGGCCTTCCCCCAAATCTATTCATGCAAAATCTGAAGCACTGTCTGAAATGTCTTGTTATGCTGATGTATAAAGACTTCTCTTCACAGGAATTAAGGGGACTAGCCTAACACCTGAAAAAAAAAAACCATACCATTATCCTTCCCTCCAACAAAGTTTTAAGTTGGCACAATGCGGTCAGACAGGCAATGTTCTCCCGACATCCACCAAACCCTGACTCGCCCATCAAACCTCCAAACAGAGAAGATCTGATTTGTCAATCAACAGAACAGGTTTCCACTGCTTCAGAGTCCAGTGCTGGTGTGCATAACACACTCCATCTGACATTTTGCATTGTACCTGCTGATGAGAGGCTTGCATGCAATTGCTTGCCCACTAAAACCTATTATATGAAATTCCTGACATGCAGTTTTTGTGTTGACATTAATGCCAGTGGAAGCTTGGAACTCTTTATCCATGAAATCTATTTGTATTTATATAACTTTATGAATTGTATATACATCTGGCAATTGTTCTGACTGAAACACGCTAATTTAATAATTAAGAGGCTTGTCTCAATATTTTCAATTTTCATCCACATTTTCAATTTGCATTCGGAACACAGAAATATAGTATTCCTTCCTCCCCCATATTATTTACCAGAGGTCTTCAACCCTTCTCCTGGGGAGTCATTGTCTTAAAACAGTTGTTGCTAGAGCTCTGCACGGGCCTCTAAATATAGGCCCTAGCTCGGCCCTGGCCTGTTAAGCTTAGGCCCTAACCCAGCCCTTGTCTGACAGCTTTTCAGAATTCTCTGCCCAAATTTGACCTGATTTTTGTGTTTGTTTGTTTCAGTATTTCTATTATTATTATTACTTTTACTATATAACTATTGTTACTATTGTCAGACCAAAGGCTCATGGGTGTGGTCACATTAGAGATAATGAAGGAAGAAGGGCAAGACGACATTGCGTTGGTTTCATACTGCTTACTTTGTCACATAATATTAGGTTTTTTTCGACATGACTTTGTTTAAAAAAAAAAAAAAAAAAACATATCAAGCTTTCTATAGATATATCTTGTGTGTATGTTTCAAATATTCAGTTGTGAATATTTCGGTATGAATATTCAATATGTTCACTTTCAGATATGCGCAGAGAATGTGATGGCTGAAAGCACACCCTGTTTATTTTCTTTATTTTGCAAAAGCACAATATTATGTTGATATTGTGAGTGAACACTAATGATAAGTAGACCCTTTACAGATTTAAATGATTTATTACTCTTATTTGTAAGATCAAGTATGAAGCAGAATTTTGATTTCTTTTCACTGTTATCATTAAAATCTGCAAGTGGTGCAAATCCGGTGCCTCCACCTACCCAAGGGGCTTAAATAGTTCAATTTTGTATGTACTGTAATGACAAAGTTGTTATATTTTGTATATGTTTTGTATTAACTTAATGTAAATTTTATATTGACTTAAAATTCCTTAAAAAAACTAGCTACTTCACATCCGAAAATTCAAAGATTTCTAGGTTCATGGACATACTTTTGGAAAAACCCATATCAATGCAAATAAAACTGCAATGAAGCGTAAATGTGGGCGGCCATATAATAAGTCATTATACGACTTAACCTTGACAAGAAAGGATATTTTGTGTAGAATTTCACCTCACACACCTCAACACTTCAGATACCCTCTCCTGTATTTGTCTGACCATCTCAGAATTCGCTTTATGTCAGAGAGCCCACAAAGACAAATTCATCATCCTCTACCCAAAACTATATCGGCCCATCCTCTTCATACATCCCAAATACCCAAAACCGCTTTAGCTGTCAGCAAAACATTATATGAAATTTTCAGTGCCAGCATATCATAGAAAAGACAAAAAAGTGCCCTTGAAAAGCCATCCTACTGTAAAAACTAGCGCAAAACACCTGTACCACGCAACGCAGGCTGCTTCCATCCTAGTTTTTGCTCTAGTTTAGAAAAACCAAATTGATAAATGAGCCCGAGGACAAGAAATGCTTTTAATCAGACATGCTTTATGAACCTGTGGGCCTTCTCTGTGCCTGTCCTTCATAAAACAAACACAAAGACGGACATACTGCACACTTTAACATAAATATTTGTATTCTAATATACATGAATTATGGAAATAAATGAGTTTGCACACTGGAAAGATACAGCAGTGTATTGAGTGCTTACGCCTCCAATCATAAATCCACTAATACATTCAAAGGTGGACAATTATATATTACCGTCCTCTGAGAAATGCACACAGGAGAAATTAATTGTTTCTCACTGCAGGTTTTTCCAGCATCTATGGCTTTGAATTGCATGACTAGACTTGCATTCATAAAGCTAGGCCTATATGGAAAGGAGTCATCCTTACGGCCCCAAATGGTACAAATTAAATGGCACGATTTGAGGTTTCATTAAAACGGAATATAAAGGTTTATGAGGTGTGGAAGAAATGCTATTGAATGGATTCCAACAGGTTTCTAAGTTACACAGTGAACAGACGTGTCCTTGTCGGAAAAAGGGCCATTAATTAACGACACTTGGTTGCCTCAAGATGTATTGGAAAATAAAAAAATTCCAATTCCACCACCCATACGACTAAGGCGAATATATCGATGTACACGATTGTTTAAATGCCATGTATAAATGTGGCAACATTTCAGGGACTTATTGCTTATTAATATGCCTATATTATTAACAAATTGGCTGTTAATTAGTACTTATAAAGCACATCTGCATGACCATATACTACATCTCTAATCCTAGCCAATAACTAAACTTAACAAATCCCTTACTAAATATTAATAAGCAGCAAATTAGGAGTGTATTGATGCAAAATACATAGTTATTGGTTTGTAATAGCGAGCATTGGACCTTTAAATAAAATAAAAGTGTGACCATTAAAGTTTGTCATGATGACAATATTTGGAAATGTTACCAATATTTGGTAAAATTCGGTAAATTGGCAAAGATATGCAGGTAGCCTGTATGATTTAATAAAATGTAGGGGTTCTCTAATCAGCAGTAAATTCCAGCAAACCTGGAATTTAAGCAAACCTTCCGTATGCACAATCATGCCTGTAAAATTTACATTACATTTACATTTAATCATTTAGCAGACGCTTTTATCCAAAGCGACTTACAAATGAGAACAATAGAAGCAGTCAGGTCAACAAGAGAAAAACAACAGAATACAAGTGCCATGACAAGTCTCAGTTAGTCTAGTATAGAACGCATAGCCAGGTGTATTTAATTTTTTTTTTTTTTTTTTTTAATTAAATGAAAAAGACAAGAAGAGGAAAAGTACTGGTGTTAGTAGGTTAAGTGCAGGCGAAAAAGATGAGTCTTTAGATGTTTCTTGAAAGTGAGTAAAGACTCCGCTGTACGAATTGAGATTTGGAGGTCATTCCACCAGCTGGGCACAGTCCAGGAAAAGGTCCGTGAGAGTGATTTTGAATTTCTTTGGGATGGCACCACAAGGCGTTGTTCACTTGCAGAGCGCAAGCTTCTGGAGGGCACATAGGATTTAACCAGTGAGTTTAGGTAAGTTGGTGCCGTGCCAGTGGTTGTCTTGTAGGCAAGCATCAGTACCTTAAATTTGATGCGAGCAGCTACTGGTAGCCAGTGTAACCTGATGAGGAGGGGAGTAACATGAGCTTTTTTTGGCTCATTGAAGACAACCCTCGCTGCTGCATTCTGGATCATTTGCAGAGGCTTGACAGTACATGCAGGAAGGCCCGCCAGGAGAGCATTACAATAGTCCAGTCTGGAGAGAACAAGAGCTTGGACAAGAAGTTGGGTTGCTTGCTCTGACAGGAAGGGTCTAATCTTCCTAATGTTGTATAAGGCAAACCTGCAGGACCAGGTCGTTGTAGCAATGTGGTCAGTGAAGCTTAACTGATGATCCATCACAACTCCTAGGTTTCTGGCTGTCCTCGAAGGAGTTATGGTTGACGAGCCCAGCTGTATAGAGAAGTTGTGATGAATCAATGGGTTAGCTGGAATCACCAGTAGTTCAGTTTTTGTAAGGTTAAGCTGAAGGTGATGGTCATTCATCCAGCGGGAAATGTCACTCAGACAGGCTGAAATGCGAGCAGCTACCGTCGGGTCATCAGGCTGGAATGAGAAGTAGAGTTGGGTGTCATCAGCATAGCAGCGATAAGAAAAGCCATGCTTC
Source organism: Carassius gibelio (assembly GCF_023724105.1). Classification (NCBI taxonomy): domain Eukaryota; kingdom Metazoa; phylum Chordata; class Actinopteri; order Cypriniformes; family Cyprinidae; genus Carassius; species Carassius gibelio. Next base: position 7,456,439 of record NC_068406.1, read on the forward strand.
TGAATGACAGATCCTAAAGATGTCATGTAGATGGAGAAGAGAAGTGGTCCAAGTACTGAGCCCTGAGGAACCCCAGTAGCAAGGTGGTGTGACTTTGAAACATCACCCCTCCAAAGCCCCTTTCACACTGCACGTCGGACCCGCAATATTCCCGTAACATTGCCTGGTCGCCTTCTGTGTGAAAGCAACCACGTCCCGGAATTGATTACCGAATCGAACCCGGGTCGGGGACATAGTAACATTGCGGTAATCGATCCGGAACGAGCGCTGTGTGAACAAAAGCCAGATCTAATTCGGTATCGAAGTGATGACACGCGTTATCGCGCGACTTTTTTACCGGCTGTTTTGAAGGAAGATCAACATTCGCGACGAAAACATATGTGCAAACTGTAATGAAGCAGAGATCAGTTAGTTCCTCACTTTCCGCGCTGACACTGAGATCGTTTGCTTGCTTCAGTTAAAGTATAACGTGCCAAGCTTTGTCGACTCGTACATTACACGTCACGCGCTGATGTCACGTGTCGTTACGGGATCTTCAAGGGTTGTGTGTGAAAGCACGCACATATACCGGGTCATCACTGGCAGTGTGAAAGTGCCAAATCTAGCGACCAGGAAACAATTACAGGAACACTTTACCCCTGTATTTGCCGGAATGGCAGTGTGAAAGGGGCTCAAGACACACTGAAGGATCTGTCAGAGAGGTAGGACTTAACCCACAGGAGAGCAGTTCCAGAGATCCCCATCTTTCTGAGGGTGGACAGGAGAATCTGGTGATTAACAGTGTCAAAAGCAGCAGACAGGTCCAGTAAGATGAGTACCGAGGATTTTGAAGCTGCTCTTGCTAGTCGCAGGGCTTCAGTAACCGAGAGCAGAGCAGTCTCAGTTGAGTGGCCACTTTTGAAGCCAGATTGGTTGCTGTCCAGGAGGTTGTTCTGTCCAAGGAACATAGAAAGCTGGTTGAACACTGCCCGCTCAAGTGTCTTTGCAATGAATGGAAGAAGGGATACCGGTCTGTAGTTTTCAAGAAGCACTGGATTTAGAGATGGTTTCTTGAGCAGTGGGCTTACCCGAGCCTGCTTGAATGCTAAGGGAAACTGAGAGTGGGGAGAAGGAGGATAAAGAGTGTGCATCAGTCATTGTGAAGTTTTCCTCAGTCTGTGGTGTGGAGAATTGTTCACTGATGGATCTCGTCTTATTTGTGAAGAAAGTTGCAAAGTCGTCCGCTGTAAGAGTCGATGGAGGAGGTGGAGTCCGCGGATTAAGAAGAGAAGAGAAAGTCTTGAATAGTGTCCGAGCGTCACAGCAGCTGTTAATTTTGTTGTGGTAGTAGGATGTTTTAGCTGTTAAGACCTTTGCAGAGAAGGAAGAGAGGAGTGATTGATACACACTGAGGTCCGTAGAGTTTTTTTATTTCTGCCATTTCCTCTCTGCAGCCCTGAGTTTAGAGCGATGTTCACGGAGAACCTCGGACAGCCAGGGGGCAGATGGGGCAGTGCGTGCTGGTCTAGACAACAGTGGGCAAAAGTTGTCCAAGCAAGATGTTAAAGTGGAGCAAAGAGTGTCCGTAGCACTGTTCGTGTCCAGAGCAGAAAACTGAGAGAATGGTGGAAGAGAGGATGAAACCACAGCAGATAGGCGAGATGGAGAGAGTGAGCGTAGGTTCCGTCGAAAGGTGACCTGCATTGGAGTGTGTGCCACTTCAGGAGTAAGTGCTAGGTTAGCAGTAATGAGGAAGTGGTCTGAGGTGTGCAGTGGAGCAACTGAAGAGGTGTCCACAGAGCAACCACGCGTGTAGATGAGGTCAAGTTGGTTGCCCGATTTGTGAGTCGCTGTAGTGGACATGAGCTTGAGATCAAATGAGGTGAGCAGAGTTTTGAAGTCAGCAGCCTGGGGTTTATCTAAGTGGATGTTGAAGTCGCCAAGCAGTACCAGAGGAGTACCATCTTCAGGAAAGTTTGATAGCAGCACATCCAACTCCTCCAAGAAGTTTCCCAGTTGACCTGGAGGACGATAAATGACCACAAAGTGGATTTTAACAGGGTGGGTTACAGTAATGGCATGTGATTCAAATGAACCAGTACCTGTAGGTGATGGCTGAAGTTCAAATTTCCATTCTTTGGATATAAGGAGACCCGTACCTCCACCCCTCCCAGTGGTACGAGGAGTGTGGGAACAAGTGAAATTAGTAGAGAGGGCTGCAGGGGTGGCAGTATCTTCAGGTTTGATACAAGTCTCTGTCAGTGCCATGAGGTTGAGACCGGAATGGGTAGCAATAGAGGAAATGAAGTCTGCTTTGTTAACTGCAGACTGGCAGTTCCAGAGACCAACTGGAATAGAGAGCATAGTAGTAGAGGTCAGAGGGACATGGCGTAGGTTTGTCAGACAGGCCTTCCTGCGACGTACATAGCGTGCTCTCCGAGTGTTAGTAGTGATAGTAGAGATCTGAAAGCACATAGTGACTACAAGTGTAAGATATATTTGAGAGCAAACTATACAAAGAGTGCAAAAAAAGAGAAAAGCAATACTCAGGTGCCCTGTCGGTGTCCTTGCTCGGTGGAGTCGCGCAGGTAGAGTCGATTGTCTTTACACTCGTCGGTCTTCACACGAGGAGGGTTCACACGAGGGTTTCCGCGACCGCTGCCGCGGTGAAACCTAGTGCTTTGTATTAGCCTGATTACCTGTGATTGAAGTCAGCTGGACACGCCTCACTATTTAGCAGATCGAAACCAGGCAGTCCCGCGATAGGCAAACGCAAAACCAAGCGCCACTTTCAGCACGCATTAACCACGGTAAGACACACACAATTTAAACCAAAACAAAAACTTTCCTAGCAATGATGATCACACACTAGTCTGATGAGAAAACAAGACAAAACACTCACAAGCTGCTGTCCTTCTATGTTGCTCGACTGTTTCTTCTGACAAGTGCTTTCCAAACAGCTAATTAAGTACTTTCACTGGCTTTGGCCACGCCTCACTATTTAGCAGATCGAAACCAGGCAGTCCCGCGATAGGCAAACGCAAAACCAAGCGCCACTTTCAGCACGCATTAACCACGGTAAAACACACACAATTTAAACCAAAACAAAAACTTTCCTAGCAATGATGATCACACACTAGTCTGATGAGAAAACAAGACAAAACACTCACAAGCTGCTGTCCTTCTATGTTGCTCGACTGTTTCAAAATGAGAACAAGCTGATGAGAGTGACCTACACCAAGAACTTAAAGAAGTGTAAATGTTACGTTTCACAAGAAATGTGTGAATTGTGCGCTTTTTATTAATGGACAAAATCCATTTGGCTAATCCACCATATCCATGCAAATGTGAAGAATATGAGTGAATAACAGATTCTTGACAAGCATGTTTTCAGTGTCTGTTAATGAAGAGTGTTCTACAGTATCAACATCAAAGTGCTTTGAATTGTCTGGCCAGACAAAAGGAAAGAGGTTAGGAGAAAATCTTAAAGGTGTAAACTGTGACACAGCGAAGAATAAGCAATAAGACTAAAATGATAATGAGGGTCATTAAAGATAATCTTTTTATTTCTGGCAAAACACTGAGGGACATTTCTGATGCATTATCCTTAATCTTTAGGTTCTTAGTCTTATGAATAATGTGCTCTACTGCTTTAAAAACTACTGGCCTGAATTTCCCATTGGGGACCCATAAAGTTTGTCTGTCAACCCTTCAGTGTACCATTAACACCCATGTATATTAATCTTTGTGGAATAAATTCAACAAATATCTAATACAGGGCATGAAAGCTATGTTAAGTTATGGACATACTATAAATTGATGTATTGGTGTTTCTTTAGCTATAGGCACTCATGACAAAGGGGTTGGCTTTCAATAAAACATTTTTTTCTTATTATTAATTGCTTACATTACAAACTGTCTTGTATTTGTGTGTGTGTATATATATATATATATATATATATATATATATATATATATATATATATATATATATATATTTTTTTTTTTTTTTTTTTTTTTTTTTTTTCATACACCATGAATATTAAAAATAGACTGTAAAATTATTATTATTTTTAAAATACATCTACTTTTAGACATAAATGTGTGAAAATGTGTGTTTTAAGAGATTTATTTTTATTTTTATAATTATTTTTTTCATCCACAGAAGAGCTCATAGCTGAAGAAACATCCACACACATTTACCAAACTCTTTCACTTTTGGGAATATCGCCAAGTCATTTTAACCAAGTGGATATGCTATGCTGTCAAAAATGTTTTTTTTTGGAAATGGAGCTGTTTATCCCAGAGTTAGTTTTACAGAAGTAGACTCAACTAGTCCATCGGGGCACTGGATAGACTGGACTGTCAGTTCGTAAGCGTCGAGTGCTGCCCATCTGAAGCAGTGGGCCGCATAATTCAACCCATGAGCTGTTCTACAGAGGGGATTCGAGAGGAACATGCAGAAAGCTATCTGTCCAAACTGTCATTCTGGAACGTCCCTTAGGCTGAATGACATGTAAGACTGAATAAAACCACACTGTGCTACAACAAGGACTTAGTGGGTGAAGTGGGAAAAAAACAAGCTTATTAAAATGTCGGAAAATACCACATAATGAGCTTTTATCAAACCACAACAAGTTGTACCAAGAGCACAAAAGGGGAGGATAAATTGTGACTATTTACACATTAGACCATTTATTAAAACACATTAGACCAAAGCTTATTCATTCATGTAACTGATTGTAATGAACGAGACATAAAAAAATAATCAACAACTCAGAGAAAACATCATTAGTGAGTGCATTTATCATATACTTTCTGTTTCTAAATTATAAGAAACAGAAGCATTGATTTTCATGAGAATAGCAATACCTATTCTACAAAGCAATAGGCATTTTTCTAAATCAATAGTTACTTTCTAAAGATTTAATGCACTACTTTGCCATCACTGCTGTCCAAAAAGTCATAACTAAACCATAGGTAGGCAATAAATAAATAAATACAACATTAAAACATGTATGTCAAAGATAGCATGTCATTCATTCATTCATTCATTCATTCATTCATCATTTTTCCCCACAGGCCCACACACAAGCTTTCTAGAATGAAACCGATCCACAAGAACTTCAACAGGTGAATAATAATAATAATAATAATATATCATCCATAAGTACAATTAATTCTGTAATTCAAATAAATTAAAATGTCCCACCAATGAACTACCACTACTTATAACACATGTATAAATAAGTCCACAAAGTAAGGAAATGTTCCATTATTGAATTATTTTACTTCCCCCATGCGTTTGATACATTCTGAGAAACAAAAAGAGACAAAGTAGCTAAAAAAAACTAACAAATGTGTTAAAAATTAAGTATAGCATTTAGTTCAATTAAATATTTAAATCAACTGAGAGATGTACAGTAAATACAAGTTAAATGCAAAACGTAGACTTCCCCATTCATAAATATTGATTCTTAAGGCATAACTATAAAAAGCTATATAATTCAAAAGGGTATGCACCCAGTATGCACCACTATATAAATATTATAAGGACCCGACCATGATCAGCTCAACTATCTCTACCTGAGACCAAGGACATTCTCTACATTGTTTCCTGCCATTATGTACTGTAGATCCATATGAATAATTAGGAGACCACTAGTCTGAGCAGGCGTACTTAACCCTTGCACTAAAAGTGAAGTCAAGCTGCATTCTCCTCTAAAGGTTAGATAGAAAATGGAAATTATGATCTCATGGAGTTTATTCTCACTGAAGGTCTGCGTGACAGCAGGGGTGAAACACAAGAGGTGACAGACAGGACCGCCACTGCAGCCAATTAGCGGTCTGGAATAAGAATGTCCAGGGGATAAATAGAGAATGAACCAAAAAATGTGTGTGATGCACACACTGTGAACTCAAGGTGAAGCGTAGTAAGTAATTATGATGGAAACAGGAGTCACTTGGTTTGGGGGTGGGGGGGGAGATGGTGTCTGGGGTTGAAATGTTCCCAGTAATGAGTCTGGCTACTGAGATGGGAAGAGATGGGGAACAATTCCCTCTTATGCAGGTCTTTCCCTAACTGACAGAAATGGAAGCAAACTCTGCTCAAAGGTTTCTGGGTTTAGCAGGTCACAGGGTTGATTTCCAGAGCCCAAACTGGAGACCAAATCTCTATGTTTAACAATAGAGAAAGAAGCAGAATTGAAGTTAGCATGAAACATGGGCTCTTTAGGCTCAAGGTCGGGAATAATACTTTCCAAACGTCAAGGGTCATAAGACAGTGGAGAAATGGCTATAAAACAGCAACAGATACAGGAAGGAACTCACAGAAACACATGGAAGAGCGTAAATAATAAATACATAAAGCCCTTCAGTATGAATAAATCATTTAACCTCTGTTGTTCAACTATATGAACCGATCCACACCAACAAGCTTTCAGCAAGCCATGTTGCTAAGTGCCATCAAGTCTTAAACGTTAGCATCTGGGTGCTTTTGATAATTGCATTAACCGATAAGAAGCATTCAGTCATTGTTCAATGGGTTGGGAGGGTAATCAAGAATTTGCCTTAGAGAAGTGCTAATCATTTAGTGCGAGCCTTGTTGATAATAATACAACCGTCGATTAAACACAAACAACCTTTCTATGAGTTGACACCAAGTTTGTATCTGCCACTCTCCATCGCTTTTCAAACACAAATTAAACGCTCTTGATGTCAAGCATCTCAGACAGTCATAACGACACAGCACTACCATTAAATTTAGACGTTTGAAGGGTGTAGAACACGCAGATAATAAATAAATAATAATAATAAACACTAAATGCAGGCAAAACAAGCTAAGCTATTGTGGTGTAATCATGATTCGTACTAGCTTTGAATTTTACAAATTAGCCGAGAGTTGTCAAACTCATTCAAAAGTGACAGTTGGTCTGGAGTTCCAGATGGTAAACGATACAAACCATTAACACAGGGCCACCGCAACAACATAACTCCTACACTTCAAATGAATCTCCCACAAAGTAAAAACACATAAATATAGTCTACATACAGTCACATACCGAAGCTGTATCTGGAAGCGTCATTTAGTCCCTAAGGCACGCTGATTGATCCGTAAAAATCATATGAAAGTAGCACAGCTGCACGGAATTATCTATGTAATGGCATTAAATTGTGGGCAAGGTTGTGGTGGACAGTTTTTTGAGAATGACACATTAGCGGGCTGGAAGCGTTGAGAGCAACTGGCCATTTAATCAACAGCCTCATGGTGATATGTAGTTATTCTGACCCCTGAATATGTCAGTGCATAAATCACAATGAGAAAACAGCAGTTACCATGGTGAAGAGATGAGAGGGGACTTTATAGTATGTCCTGAGAGTACAGAAATACTACACAAAAGCAGACGTCTCTGGGCATTTATCTTTTCATATTCATCCCAACAGGCTACATGCCTGTTTCACTACAGCTAGAAGGCTAGATTTCTGAATACGCATTCAATGCCTGTCAATTTAAACTACAAAAATACAAAGCCGAAAGATGGAGAGGCTATTTCTTTGTGTTCTGGCTTTATTCAACACAACTACCTACTATGTAACCAGCTTCAAAAGCATATTCTATACAGTGTCCTCTTTAAACAGTTGCAATAATTCAAGGACAATACACATTTCCATAAAAGGTTCGTGCCACTAGACTTCAATCTGAGTTTTGATTGCTTCCTCATAGCGAGCTTAAAGAACAGGGGTCGTAATAAATGTCTAAAGAGTGATATATTTTTTTCATTAGCAGCTCTCAGAGATATTCACCACACCTTATAGCTCTTTTGAAATGCAAATATGAGCTCAATTACATCAAAACAACTTTCTGCAGTTTTTCATCCTAAACTGTCTATGCACATATTGCGGTTGCCGACATTATTAAACGGAAACTGAATTGTGCCGTTCTAATTTTGCACAATAACGTAAACATGATCTGTAGAGATATGCTTCATTTGCATTTATATTCAACACAAACAAAACCATTTATGATGAGAAAACACAAACATGTTTTAAACAGAGATTGGCCGTCCCTGGGGAAATAGCAGCAAGCATTAGTTTAATGAATACAGCCTTGTGGATTAAACTAAATAACCTTCCTGTCTATTTAAATACTACGTATGTACAGTATACAGAAATTATGGGTTCACTTTAATATATTTTCTTTATAAAATTGTTCTATTTGTTGTACTTAAAGCATTAGTTAAAATGTATACTACGAAAACGTTGTTCCGGCCAGACAACAGCTAACAAAGTTGACCAGTAAATGGATCCTAATAACAGGCTTCCCAGTGCCACCTGTTTGAGGACTCATATAGATATATATATATATATATATATATATATATTAGGGCTGGGCGATATATCTAACGATATCTAACAAACAGCAAAATCGCCATCACCTGCTTTTGAATGGAGCAGCATTTAATAGACAGAGCCGTAGGTCGCTGACAAGCTACGCAATATCGCGTTCTTTATCGAAGGAGATTCATCTGGGATAATGAACGTGATATTGCGTAGCTTGTCAGCGATCTACGGCTCTGTTTATTAAATGCTACTCCAATTATAAGCAGGTGACGGTGATTTTAGCGGTAATCATGGAAGCAGCTTTACTGATTAGATGCCCATGATCATATCGTTAGATATATCACCCAGCCCTAATATATATATATATATATATATATATATATATATATGTAAAGAAAAAGCACTAGAAAGACTGCACCTATCTCACTTCAGCAGAAACATCACATAAGAAACAAGGGTTCAACGGTGTCGTGTGCACATCAATATAAATACTGTATGAGCTAAAAGAGCTGAAAGACCTGAATTCTGTCATCATTAATTCACTATCATGACATATTTCTGTAGAGATAAAATCTTGTGTCAGGACAAGATTATGTTGGTTGATATTTTCCATGCAAAAAAATGGACATTGTAAAAACTTTTAAAACTTAAAAAAAAAAAAAAATAAGGAAGAAAGAAGGCCTAAAAATAATAAACTTAATATGTAGAAATAAATAAAAAATAGTGAACAAATAATTTAGACCGATTTATGAACCAGACCAATTGATTCACTGAAAAGATTCAACAAAAGAACACTACACATATCAGATATTGCTACATCTTCCATGAACTCATAGAAAAGCACCAAGGTCAAAGCAAAGATCAAGATTTCCAGTGAACAACAAGAGAGCTTCTTTCAAGGAAAGTCCTTTCACTCTGTGACCATATTTGCGAAGCCTCCAGGCATATAAGACCAATTCCTATCTACTTGAAATACCAAAATCTTACAAAGTACTTGCCAAACTCACATTTAAATAATATTTCATGAATGCTTTTACTTCTGCACAAATTGCACCAAAAAAAAGGTTTTAGGTTGGTCCAGCCAATGTGCTAATGCCATCCAAAGTGCACGCCACTGTTTCTATAGGAACTTGAGCATCTAACAACAACTGCAATGATGCAATGACTTTATTCATTGGCAATTTGCTCTTTAAGATGATGGGAATTATTCCATCATACACCACACGGCACTTTCTCCCATTCATAATAATAAGTTAACTGCCTACGAGTGTATACTACTTTTGATAACTTAATTTTCAGAAGTCACACAACACTATAACACAACTTCAAAAGGGTTGGAATACAGTCCATGAGTCCATTTAGGACCCTTTTAAAGTGCTTTGAATCCTTTTTGCAGCTTAAAATCTCCAGTCTCCATTGTAAGTACATTGAAAAAAGGGACCAGAGAAGTCTTCCAGCAAATTTCTCCATGGAAGGAGGGAAGGAACGAACAAATTGAGGGCAAGTAAATGATGACAGAATTGTCATTTTTGGGTGAACTAATCCTTTAAGAATGGGTCTTATGGATCCTTCGGATTTAAACAATGTCTCCACAAGGGAACTCAAAGATAAGGAAAAGCCGGTGAACCGTGCAGAAATAACAATCATATGCAAATGTGCCAATATGTGAAGGAGGAGGCAATGAGAAGTCAAGCAATCACTCATGTAAATGCAAGCCGTGGGAGTTTATCGAATCAAAGTAAATGATAGCTGAGTTCTCAAGCACAGATGCTCGCATTTCCGTAACAGTTGACTTCAAAACCGGTAAAGGTAACAAAACACAGTAAGGAATCTTCAAGCAAGGCAGGTTATTTTGAGTGATGTGCGAGAGGTTGTCAGAGCGTCACGCTACGGTGAACAGATGGTACCGTACATTTCAGTGCTAGTTTCAGAACAAACTTGCAGTGAGGAAGACTATGGAGGGATCAACTATTGTCAGTGAAAAGAGAAAGGAATTTGTCAAGCACTTGTCAACAGCTTTTCCTCTAAAGGTTCTTCCATCCCTAATGAGACAGTTGGTGGCAAAAGGTGAAAGAGGTGAGGAGTATAGATCCAGTGTACTATGTCTGCTGAAACTCACTTTGAAATCTGTTTCCATTTTGTGTGGAAGTGTGAGAATTAGACTGCAAATCAATCCGGCTTCGAGGGAAGAACTGTGATTATCCGTCATGTCAAGGAAGCTTGGATTTGTCTGTATATTGTCCAGTTTTTTTGATGAATGAAGGTATTTTTAAAAGGTCAGTGCCAAAGTCTGTTGGACATTTTGAAAAATTAATAGAAAGCAGGACTATGAAAAATAAGTTGCATGCAGGTTAAGCAAATCTATAAACTCGAGAGCTCCTAAAACTCTCCTTTGTTAATGTCTGAGCTTCGATTGATCAGGATTTCTAAGAGCGCGGGTCAAACAGGTTTCACAAAAACTCCAGCCACCTGTAGCTTGTGTCCCATCATCTTTTCTCTACGCTAACCTTAACTGTTTTTTTTTTTTATTTTTACTGCCTCGTGGATGTCAACATAATGCCAGTCGTTGCTTGCAGCCTCAGTAAACAGTTTACAGCACAACACTGCCGCAAATTACCCTTGTTATTACCGTGCACAGCACTTTGAAGGTAATATTTGCCAGCAAGAATTTTTAGACGTGAATTATGGGATCTTATAAAACCCCTGCAAACTTGAATGTTAGATTTATGGCTAAATTTAAAAGCCTAAATTATTTTAGACAAGAGTGGACAAGGTTTTTTTGTTTTTGTTTTTGTAAATGTTTGCCCCTCGTCTCAGACATGCCCTGATTCATCTTGTTGGTGTAAACATGGGGGTCGATACTCAAGGGCATCCTACATAAAGATGATCTCGACTGACCTCCGGCCTCTGATTATGCGACAAAGGTGAAATGATAACAACTGACGCGCATTTGAAGCCACACATGTCTGCCTTTTGAATAATAGACAGCTGACACCGGAAACAACCGGTTTTCTTTTTACAAAATATAGCGGGTCATGAGTTGAGCTGTGTTTTCGTTTATTTAATAGTTATCTTAGCCTGTCGATGCATTTTTTTAGCATAACGCAACTGTTTAGCAAAAACTTCAAAATATACAGCATTCTAAATGACTTGCCTGCAGAAATTGATTTTGACCTTGTCTTATTTCTTAATTCAACAATATAGACTTATTTATTAATTCAACAATATACACGTTACGAGTTTATGTGCAGCTCTTCTTTTTATAAGCCATCTGTATGGCAAAGTTAAACACCAAAACCTTTGAAAACTCTATAACAAGTCAAAGGAACTCTCACAAAAGCTATAGAGAAGTAGTTAATGAGAAATAAGAACATTTCAAAAACACAAGTTCCTTGACAACATCATTCGGAAGTTTAAAAGATGTCATACCACAACAAACTTTCCAGGGCATTGAAGAAAAAGCACTATGACACAACAAACTTTTCAGGGCACTGAAGAAAAAGCACTATTTCATGGAGGAGAATATCGTGTTTAATCAGAAAAGCTGAGAAAAACCCTCAATTTACTGCCAAAGGTTTGCAAGGTGACCTGATGAAAGGAGGAAAAACATTTCAATGCAGAGTACAAGAGGATTACTAAAGAAGATTGGCCTTCATCTCAGGACACCTCGCCAAATGCAACTCTTGACCAAGAAGAGCATAAAAGGACAGTCTGAATATGCCAAAATGAATTTGGATAGAGCTGTAAAGTTCTGTAAAGACCTGTAAAAGAATGTTTTATAGAGAGATGTGACCAAACTGGGTATTTTGGACCCATGGATCAGCGGTAAAAAATGTGCAAAAAGGCTAAGCATATGAGCAGAAGAACACCATCCATCTCTATGGTCAAAAAAGGAGGTGGAGCAGGCTTGTTATGGGGGTGTTTTGCTGCTGTAGAAAGACAGTATGAAGAACATCATGGATTCCTTGGAGAATCTGGGGCCAGTTGTTCAAAAGTAATCAGATCGGTGTCACACTTCACTTGGAGAGAAGGAACGAGAAGATCCAGGAGAACGCAGAAGTATGATCTTTAATTTAGTCCACAAGGAGGTACACACGACAGAAATAAATAATGACATTCAACAGAGACACAGAATTAAGAACTGAGAACACTTTTAATGCACAGACACTGATAGGACACAGCTGGAACCAAATGAACAAAACAGGGAACACATGGAATTAATAGAATTGAGGACAGGAACAGGAAACATGACCAAATAAGGAAAACAGGAACAAAGACGAGGTAAAACAAGGAAACTAAAGTCCACGACACTGACAATCGTGTTTTGGCCATTGGATTGGAACAAATAAAAAAAAGGGATTCTGAATTCAGATTAGATCACAAAATCCAATTTTAGTTTTGATATGGATTAAATCCTCGGTTTGTGTTGTTCAAAATGTTTTAGTAAGACTGGGATACTTTTTATAAAAATAAAAAAAAGTATAATAATAATATTCTGAACCACATTGGCACAATAATCACAGATGGACCAATCAGAAGTAGTTATTTGTGCAAATGCAGTGCAAAACTATAATAATAAAACTATATTATATATATATATATATATATATATATATATATATATATTTTTTTTTTTTTTTTTTTTTACCCATCTCAGTTTTTTTTTTTATTGTTTTCATGTCTCTTTACGGTCTCTGTAGAGCACTAGAGTAATCCAGATTTGGAAATCTAAAAAAGAGTGTATCTGGATCAGGGCGATCCAATCCAATTTTGCCTTTAAGAACCACCACAAAAGTATCCTGGATAGTAAAAACTGGGTTTCCAAATCCAGATTATTCTGATCCGAATAAAAAAAAAATTGAACAACTGGGCACAGGTAATTTAGTGATGAACTGATGCCTTTGGTGCAGTCGAGATGGATGACCACTGCAGACCATCATTCAAAACTATACACTCAAATCTACTGAAGATCGGTTCAGGGATCTTCTCTGATATAAACATCATTCAATTTCTTTAGAGGGATTTGAAAACAGCAGTGGCAACTTGAAAACCAAAGATTATCAGTGATTTGAAAGCTTTTAGGAATGGACTAAGATTCCAGGACAGAGGTCTACAGCTGAGATACTGTAGAGCTGTAATCTTTTAATACAAATTATCTTAAGCTTAAAGCCTGAAAAAAAAAAAAAAAAAAAACGAGCAGGTTTTGTTACATAAGCGAGTTGTTTATTTGATTGCATCTGAACAAAAGCAGAGCACAGTCCAGCCAGAGGGTGAACACCCAGCGGCCTCACGTCATCTCTGGCCTATAATCTGCCGTCCACTCTGCACCCAATGCCTGAGCAACACGCTGCTCTACATAGAATTAGCCCCATTTCAATCTAAAGGATAACACACGTCCATTCAATGAAGGAATGCAAAACGTAACGCGGCATTAAAGAGATTAAATTCCCCCAGCTTTCTGCATCCAATTTGATTGGTCTTTTTCTCCCTGTCCTCTTCTTCTGATGCATCTTATAAAAAATGACTACTTTTCAGAACGGTCATTTCCCGAGGCCTCTAAACAATAGCCTCGCAGCGGCGTGCTGGATAGATGCCACCACGCATCTGATGCAGGACACATAATCTCCTCGCAGTGATAGCAGAACATTCTGGACCGGAGGGAAGCTGTTCATCCACGGCAGCAGACAGTCATCTGACAAATACAGCAGACAGCGATGATGGCTTTTATATGAAGTGAAGTAAACAAGCGAGAGCCCCGCGGGAGACTGCCGTGAGCTCTTTCTGATGACACATGTAAACAGAATATTTATCGGTGATCTGAGAAACAGTGATTGTAGCTGCAGGAAAACATGGAAAAGAGGCTTTATTCATGTCATGCTGTCCTTTGACCTTAATTGAATGGCTTTGGAAGGTAGAGCTTATATATATATATATATATATATATATATATATATATATATATATATATATATATATAAACCTTCTGATTTTAATAACTATAGGCCCATTTCAAAATTTCCATTTTTGTACAGAGTTCTGGAAAAGTGTGTACTAAATCACATTTCCCCCTGTTTAATCTCTAACAACATTCTGGATCCTTTTCAGTCTGGCTTCAGAGCTAAACAAACACAGTACTGAATCTGGGGGCAAAAACCTTTTCACGGTACCACACACACACACACAAACACACACACACACATATATATATATATATATATATATATATATATATATATATATATAGAGAGAGAGAGAGAGAGAGAGAGATATTCCAACTAATGCCTGCAAGATGTTTTTTTTTTTTTTTTTTTTTTACTCTTTCAGACAAAACTACATCTCTGTTTACCAGCTAAATGACATTTCTTGGTGACAAGTCAGCAGAATTTACAACTTTAATGTACAATACATCACAGGAATCCAAAAGCTATGTTTGCAACTCATAAAGTCAGTGTAAAAAAAAATCAACAAAACATTTTCAGCAACATAGTACTATCCTGAATAGACAAAAGGCAGCCGAAATCTGCTCACACATTATTTTTGAATAATTTAGCATGAAAATGAATGCATATCAGAAAAAGTTACACAAGTTACACCCTTGAAAGTTAGACAAATTAGCATAAGTTCGTACAAGTGCAAAACACACCTCCGCTTTACATATATATACTGTATATATATAACATGAGCAGACAGTCAGAGACAAGTATGCAATTTATCATAAGCTTCTATGTAGGTGGTGCATCATTAATAGCCATCATTTTAATTTTCATATTTTAATTATAATGACATTTAATTGTTTGTATTTTAGTACACATTTTCATTTTTAATAATGAGCCAACAGGATGAGCATATAGGCTTATATATTTATTTATTTATTTATGGTGAGAACAGGTGAAAATAGACTGTGCATCACTTTTCATGGTAAACAACACACCCTGCAGTGACAGCGGAGCCCACTAAAATCAACCAAATATTCTAGGGCTGGGTTAAAAAAAAAAAAAAAAAAAACAATGATTTCTCGATTTTAATAGATTCTCATTTTTATGAACCAATACCGACTGTTAAATCTCAAACGATTCTGTTTTCCGTTGATGAATGAACTGTACATAGAGTGTGCCTCCAATGCGATAATTCACAATAGGCGAGCTTTGTGCATTGTTAATTTTTATATAAAATTCTGTCCATGTTAACAAACTGGAGCACACTCACCGCCAACTGAAAAGGGGTGGGATTTACAGTTATAAATTAAAATAGATCATCCTCAGTGTAATCTCTTAAAGTGAAGGACGGCCTTCAAAATTTTTTGGCACTGCTTAAAAAATTACGCAAATGAGGGAAAATTTTCGTTAATGCAACCTCCTATATACTTTATATCAGAGGTCGCGTTAACTGAAAATTCAAAACACTGAAAAAGATGATGCTTGCATACACTTTACCAAAAGTTAAGATTCAATTAGATTAAAAAATATATTGTGTAAAAAAAAAAAAAATATGTGCAAAGAATAAAAGAAGAACAGAACAGTCTTGCTTGTCTAATTGGAGTGCTGTATCCACCTCCACACTGATGTCGTGTATCTTACAGTTCTTGAAGCTCTCAAAGGACAGAAGAAACATTGTGCTGGAGACTTGAGTGCACATGTTCTTCCTTCCTACACCAAACACAGCCCACCACTTCATCAACATGCAGGTCTTCATCTCATCAACTTACATCAAGGCATGTGAAGAAATGAGAACACGCGAGACCCCACTTTCCCATCAAGTCGATTTTCACACGGACGGAATGCCTGACCCACAGCATTCAATCCTCTCTGCGCTGAGGAGACCCACACCTGGATTAATGCTGTTCAGACCCGGAATGTTAATTTTCATACTTAAATCAGAATGACTAATGGAGATTGAGGCGAACTTCAGCATTGTCTTAGCAGATGGAGAATCGTATTTATCAGAGAACAATTCTCTTGACGCACAGATTCTGATTTAATTGAGATTAGCTGTGTGCAATTATTTCCTATCAAACAATTTAGCTTAATTAATTTCAAAGTGTAAAAGGAACGTGCTTTGGCAAATTCCAATATATATAAAAAAGAACAAAGATTAAAAAGTGAGGTTTAGTACTAATTAACCATCCAATGTTAGGTCAAACCAACCTTTCTTGTTCTACAAGGATGATTGTAACTCGCAGAAAATGCGAAAATTGGTTCGGAAGGAAGAGAAAACTCCTCAGAGAGTAATTAATGATTTCCGTGATCCTGCCTTGAAGGTGGAACTTCCCGAATTGCATCTCTAATCAGTATAAGCACTGTTTGTGTCAGCAATAACTGCCTTCAAATTAGCAGTTCTATCATCATTAGAGCTCTTTCCCATGATGTCTATGACACTGATAGAGATCAAGGCCAAAAGGCTGTTTTAACCGCACTTTGTCCTTGTAGATGATCTTTTTTTTTTTTTTTTTTTTTTTTTTATCAGTCTGGCTTTAAAAAGATGGAAAAAAGTGATTAAAGGTGCAAAAAAAAGGGGAAAGAATCAGCAAGTGACATTGAAATGAATCATTGGAACAACTGTGTGTAGCTACTAAAGCTATTGCAAGAGACTAAACCTTGTGAAAGTCACTGCTACAAGGGTTTGCTATGTTTGCCAGAGAGTTAAGGCCCGTTCACACCAAGCACGATAAGTATAAAGATAACGATAAAGATATAGTTCTAAAAATCGTTCTCAATATTAAAGAATATCAGAGTCCATACTACAACTATAACGATAAAGGCATAGAGAAACGGTATCGTTGGAATCATTTTCAGAACTATTTTTTTCCAGCTGATGAACGATATAAACATTGACATCCAATCATACCCTGCTATAACAAGCTCGAGGATTTAAAGCGGCAGACACACGTGCGCTCAGAATAAACAGATGATATCGTTCGCTGGTGTGGACGCTAATATCGTTATCTTTATAGTTATCTTTATAGTTATCGTTCTTGGTGTGAACAGGGCTTTACTCTACACATTTTATATAATTTCTTGTTTTGTTTTGTTTCTACATGATTACATGAAAATGTTGAGCACAAAGTTTTTTAAAATTAGTTTTTATGCACAAAAAAAATAAAAGAAATATGACCACAAAAACAGCATTTATTTTTATTGTATTATTAATTATTGTAAAATTCTTACTAAAATTCAGTAAAGTACAGTATGTGTATTTCTTTTTTAATTTTTTCATGTATTTTTATTTATTAAAAAAAAAAGATTATATATATATTTCTTTATGTATTTTTAGTCAGTTGATAGATTATTCTTAAGTTTATGTAAAGTGGAATGATGAATGTGCAGGAAATCTGTGCTAGTCTGTGTGACTGCACTAATTAGTGTCTGCATAACAAATTTCAAGTATTAGCATGTTTCAATTAGAGTGGGCTAGTGTGAACCAATGTTAATATTGAACTGTTTTCTTTCTTTCCAGTATTACTAATCTCTGTTGTGCCTTGAATTGCTTAGGTGATGTTCGATGAGCATGTGGACGAAAAGGCAACCTCAAAGCAAGCAAACCGCTCAAAGGTAAAAGCGACCTTTCCTCGACCTTCCAGAGGCTGATGATCCGTGTATCTGCAGACACAGCAGACCTTTTGTTCCGCACTTTGTGTTGGGCTCAATGCTGCCCTTGAGGAACTTCGCAAGCACAACTTGTTTTGTATCCGATTTTTCAGCAGCAATTACCTTAATCGACCGAATAAGCTAAGAAACAAAATGTAGGGGTTATGAGAAAGAGATCTAGGAAAACATAAATTCACTTCAGCCTTAACAACACTATTAGGAGCAAAACATACTCTGCTAAAATGCCAGCGAAAAGTAATTTAGGTTGCAAACTAAGTGAGCTGTATGACCTTGGTGCTTCAGTAAGTTGCCCTTCTGTTTGCAAACTCCATATCAGTTGATTTAAAAAAAAAAAAAAAGAAATGTGCTCTAGCTCATGCTGGAGTCTTTCAGTGGTGCCAATTATACAATAACCCTAAAGCAAACTCAAAGATTCAGTCGAGAAAAAAACTGCCTGAAACAGGACTCTTAAATACAGAGTGGAAATGTGCAGAATGCATTCGCAGGTGCTTTAAAGATGTAATTCACTGCAGAATGAGCCGTGCTAATTGTCTGCATCAAGACCTGTGGACAAAACGTGCCTTCTGTGCTTTCAGGTAAAGGCCCCTGGGAGCCACGGAAGGTCTCGAGATAACTTTTGAACTTGTTTCATAAAGCTGCCATTGTAAAGAAAGAGGAATCTGTCTTCGGACTATAAGGGGATTTGAGGAGTCTTAAATGGTGAACACAATAATGACTACAGCCACTGGAAGAGAGCTGAGGGAATTCATGGAGTGGCTAAAAAGAATGATTCCTTGAGGCTAGAAAGAGGGTGAAGATGTCAAGGAAAATACGCGAAGGAACAAAAAAAGTATCTCTTTTGTGTTACGAAAAAGAAAAAGTAGAAAGTTTGTAAATGATGAAGTAAATAATGACAAAAAAACTTTACAGAACAAAGATGTCATTCGCATTAGGGAAAAAGACATGTAGCAATGCAATAAGAATGACATTTCACATTTCGCATGAAATCAAGCTTCTGTTGCTAGTGTAGAAGACTGTAACTCTAATGGTCTTGTTCACATACCGTCTTCATCAGAAGGCAAGGTCTGTTACCTTGGTTTATCAAAATTCTTCCTACAGGGCAAAAACTGGTGCAAAAAGGCCATGGGACTCAAACAGAGTTTTAAGCAATGCTGTTTAATGCATCGCAGGGAAAACTGAACTCCATTTTTAATCATTTAATTTTGAATAATGTATTTGCAGGTGAAGACAGCATGTCGAGTTATTACAATCTCTCAAATTAATAACCGAAAATGTTGCGGCTCTCCGCCTGGAGGATATTCATATTGCGTTATAGTTGATGAAATTAATATTGTTTTTAATATTGTTTGTGTGCATGTGTCTGTACGTCGGGCACCAGTGGGTTGTCATCACGCAGAGCATCCGTCTCTTGTGCAAAATGAAAGCCGCCGCATACCCACAAGGCATCACGACTGAGCAAATACAATCATTTAATTTAGCTTTCAATTACACACGCATTCCGACTTTCTTCTACCGTTTAATTAAACTGTTGTAAACCGAGGCGGCAAACAACCTTGACTATATCAAATTAGATCCATTACATACAGCAATAAGATGATGAAAGAGAAGTGGCAAAGAAAGATATTGAACATCTTGAAAAGATCAATCAAAGTTCAATCTTTCCAATTGTGATCTAAATTGAAATATCTCACACTTCACAGATTTTACCGCAATATAAATGAAACCCTGCCCCCCACTGCAGGACATAATAAAGCTAATTTATCCAATTCAAAGGCAAAAAAAAACAATTCATGTTCGTTTATTGACTGCAGAAACATTGAGTGGCCAACTGCGGATCCAAATCGTGTAAACACCACAAAGCGTCTAATGTAGGAGAACAAGCATCAATAATTAAAGTGTTGTTGTAAATTTTCACAGCATTTGATTGGGCATACGATGAGTGAGTGGGAAGGGGCTGCTGGGAGGCCGGGCTGGATTTTTGGATCGGTGTCATATTTTCGCAGTGTGAGAGTAGTTACAAATCTCAACCACACTCTCTTTCCTCTGTAAATGACTGTTGGCAAACCTTGTTTCCGTATCCTGCTATGCTTCCAGCCCTCGAAGCTCTCTCTCTCTCTTTCTCTCTCACACACACACACACACACACACCCACCCCTCTCTAGCAGCCAGGTTTAGGGATCGGAGACAATGACGGTGACAGGTGTTTTTCATGCAGAAAGCATGTGTGACTGGGCGTCTCTTAAGCAATTAACGGGCACAGGCCACATTTCCACAATACGACCGAACACGCGGTTAATCTCAGGGACACAAAGGAAGCTCCTTTCCTGTCGTAACAAATGCAACCACTATAAACCAAAATATTTGTTAAGTCAACCCACCAAAAATGCATACATTTATTGCATATTGCAAAGGATATATCTACATGCTGGCCAATGAAACCACCTTTTTAATTTGTAAGTAATATGCGTGTTTTTGTTATTTGGAGAAGCAAAAGGTTATATTTTATTTTATGGTGTCATTAGCCCTATTCGGAAGGGACTAGTTTCACAGGGGGTCATTAGAGAAATCTGCGTTTCACAGACGTACTCGGTGATTTTAATCCCGTCCAAATCTGCCACGTTTGGGTTTTTCTCACACAACCTCTGTGATAATTCCAGAGCAAATTACCTACCGTTTTTCAGCAAACTCAGTGATCCTCTGAGAAAACTAATCCCGTCCGAATGCGAATGTCTGTGATTGCCGGTGATATTTTATTTCACAACGCGTTTCCTTGTGTGTTTTGGCCAACGAGAATAACCGTAGATGCTCTACCGCGCGGATGTTTGATATATTTGCTTAGCGGCAAATAGATATTAATAAAAAAAATAATACAAATAATAAAATCAAGAGCAAGATCGCGTAAACTGTTATAATATCAGCATCAGGTAAGATTACTCACGTTCATTTATGTACTCAGTTACATAATTTTTTAATTTCATTTAATATAAAAAGGAAAACCCATTAAACTAAAGGAACCACACATTAACATGGTTTTGCTATACTAGCCATTTAGTATTTATTGTGTAATAATACTAAGGCAATCATTCTGAATGAATGCAATGCACGCATACAGAATGCGTGATCTCTGTGACGCCCAGATGCACAAATCAGACCCTCCCACCTCTGTAATAAACACGGAGATACTAGTCCCGTCCGAATTGGTACATGAAAATCACAGACGTCAGGTGGTAAGAATCGAAACTCAAACGTAGTTTAGAAAACTAGTCCCGTCCGAATAGTGCTATTGTTACAGTGTAATTATACATGTACTGAGTAATATCAATTAGCTTCCCATATTTACTATATAGTTAGGGTTTTAAATGGATGAGGGTTCGGTTTAGGGTTAGTTGCATGTAACTTTGCATCATTTATTCTTATTAAAATAATAAGTACATGCATACTGTATATCAAGGACAAACATGACTGACAATAAGTATACAGTTTGGTTTAGCATGTGTGTGTGTGTGTGTGTGTGTGCGTGTGTGTGTGTGTGTATGTATGTATATATATGCAGTACATATTGTACCTGTCATTTCATGTGATGTTTTTTTTAAAATGTTTTTTCATGTGTTTCATTGTTTACATTGGAATATGTAATAGTGCAAATTTAGTTTTCTTATCCATTACAGAAATAAATGTTAAAAAGTCTTCAAACTAAGCCTTTAATACCAAATTGAAAGGCACTTCAACAGCATTGAGAATTCCAGAAGCACAGATGAGCCTTTGAGTTAATTTCCAGTAGAAATGGAGAGAGGGTCATGCTGGCCCTGTGTGTAGACAAGCATGTGTGGCTTTCTTTATAATAAGGGTTCAAGCACGAGCCTGTGTAAACAAGCAGCTGTGATTGTTTGTCAGTCATGTAGCACGTGTACAGGTAGGTGCTGCCTGTTCGTAACACAAACCCCGAGATCAGTGACGGTGGCCTGTTTGATGAAATGTCAAGGCGAGGGTGAACACTAATAAAAGGTAAATAAGCCAAATGGAGCCGCGAGAGCAAAGGTCTCTGTGACTGAAAGGTGATGGCAAGGGCGAAAACGAACACCGTCAGCGCGTTTGATACGGAAGCAAGCTATTCTCCCAGCCATCTGGGAAGGATATTGAAAGGCTCACATTAAAGGTTACATCAAAATGAACAGCTGAAAGCTGCCACGTGCCAAAGGATTCCAGAACATTCTGCAGAATTCTGTGAGGATCATGGATCTGTGTTATGAGCTTGGCAGGTTGACTTTGAGAGGGCACATGCTGCTGTATTATTTATTGATATGAATTTAGAATAGATGGGACCCACACATCTTAGGGGGTGAAGCAGGACTGGGTGATATCATTTTGAAATTGCGATTAAATTTATGTTGATAACAAAAAAAAAGGACCCGGACACTTTCACTTTAGCATGGACTGATCTAACAACCAATCACAAAACAGAAATAAACATGACAACAGCCAGTGAGTACATACAGCTAACAAGTCTGTATGTTCTGCATATCAGTGTGTAAATGAGTGGCTTAAAGTTTCATCTACTACACAAATGTGAGGCTCACAGTGTTTTTTTCCGCATCTGCTGTCTCAGTATACAGTATGAGGACACATGAACGTGAATCTCCAGAGCTGCTCTAAGACTCACTTCAGCGTATCATCAGGAAAGCTACCGTCAAATACACAGACAGTGTTTTCAACTAAAAATGTAAAACTTTGTATGTATTCTGGTCATTCATTTACATGGCAATAGCATTTTGGGCGCTTGAAAATACAAACTTTCAAAAATAGGTTTCAAACTGCACGTTTTTGAAAACTATATCGTTATCTTCCATGATAGAATTAAAAGCGAAATCTGTGAAATCACTATCAACATGTGTATTACAGTATGTGTTTAGTCAATAAGTCTGGGTGTAGTAGTGTTTGTTTACAAAGTGACATCGCCAACTAATGGCCTAACATGTATAATACAGTGTTTTTATGTCATATTTGGAGATACATGTGAACAGGGATCATTTTAACAATGCTGAACTATGTCGAAAAAAAAAAAGTTTTTTCAGAAGGTTGGACTATTCCGCCATATTGCACATTGTACTTTCCCCCATTCATAAGCAATGGGAGTGCACCGTCTTCGTACATTTAAAAAGTAAAGTATTATTAAATATAATAAGGGTTACATTATTATATAAAAGTATTCTTATTTTTAAGGAATATCCCAAAAACGGGATCTTTTCCATCCATATTTTACAGTATACAGTTCTTTTGTGCAGCATTTTAGTTGACATTTTGTAAATGTATTATTTTTTTATTTGATTATGTAAAAGAGTGATTAAATTGTTAAAGTTTTACTATTTAATCATAAAACATAGAATCCAGATGAATAAATAAATAAAGCACACATTTTGAGGGGAAAATAAAATACTTTTCAGGAAGCCCTAAATTAAAATGTCAATTGTGAACGAACAAGAGTTTCAAAGAAGGTTTCCATTCACTCTCAAGGTCGAACAAACGTGGAAGTCCTTTCATTCCTCAATAATGAATATCATTCATAATAAATATCAATTAAAAAATGTGATAATGTTTTTAGAAATATCACCCACCCAGAGACTGAATTGTGTGTGTGTGTGTGTGTGTGTGTGTATATATACAAATATAAACACTGTTCTGAAAATGAAGTAGCTACAACCTGGCATCCAAAACAACAACAAAAATCACGGCACTTGATATAAATATACATGAGTTTACAGCAATTAAAATCTTGTCCGAATTGCATTTGAGGAGGACAATGATACCGGCACCAGCGCTATGGGCCATCTATTGGAATGGAGATGTAATTTCTCTGTGAGGCAGTGCATTGCTCTTTATTGGTTTGCTAATTAAACTTTTTTTTCCCCGCTTTGCACACAAACCGAGCAACTAATACTGCTCTGGAGAGAGCGTGTCTCCACATACACCACATGCCTCCTTTCCCACAACAACCTCAGCTTTTTGAAGGCCGTCGTAAAGTTATTCATCAATACTGGAGCGCCTGGCGCAGCTTGCTGGGCGGAAAATAATTAGAAGCACTTCGACAAACCTAATCTTCATGCCGTATACATGTTGTTGTTATCTTTTAATTTATGGGCGGCAGAGAAAAGGCAATAATGCATTCATTTTATCAAAGCTCCCCAAAGGAAAGCAGACGTAGAGGGAGCGAGAGAGACTCTTCTTGGCTTTCACCCACTCTTTCTACCTCTTCTCGTTCTCTCTCCTTCTTTAACGAGCAGGATGTCAGATGATTAGCATGCTAAATGGCTCATCAAGGGCTGCTAAAGTCGCCGCAGTATCTGCCTCGTAAAGGCTCGTAAAACAAAGAGCTGCTGATATTCAAATCCTCGCCCGCACACCTACGTCTCTCTGCTGCAGATTTACGAACTTCACCAAACAGTCTGGCTTCCATTGTTTTCTAAACGAATAAACAAAAACAATAGAAAGCGGCTTGGGGCGTACAGACATTCTTAGTTGTCATTTTTATAAACCTCAAGGTTTTTGAGTTTTCCATTTTCTGAATGTACTGTGATAAAGAGTATTCAACTTCATGTGGCTGGCCGATGTTTGTTTCTTTGGAAGTTCTGTTTCTTTGTTTGACCATTTTTATCACATTATTGCACCATGTCGAGTGAAGTAGGCTTACACATATTTCCTCATTAAAGGGATACCCCACCCCAAAATGAACATTTTGTCATTAATCACTTACTCCCATGTCGTTCCTAACCGTAAAAGCTTTGTTTGTCTTCGGAACACAATTTAAGATATTTTGGATGAAAACCGGGAGGCTTTTTGCTGTCCCATAGACTGCCAAGTTACACTGTTAAAATCCAGAAAAAGTATGAAAGACATCATCAGAATAATCCATCTGCCATCAGTGGTTCAACCATAACATTAGGAGGCAACAAAAATACGTTTTGTACGCGAAGAAAACAAAAATAACGACTTTATTCAAAATGAATCTCCTCTGTTTCTCTCCACATCACCGTAGTGCCATTTTGGAGAATATGAGCTGAACGCAGGCAGCGCACGCTTTTCTGAGTCAGCTGCGCCTCAAGGTTGCACCACAAGGTTGTGCGACAAGGTTTTCTCTCAAATCAAATCATAAATATATGTAAAAAACGTATCCTTGTGGCGCCTCTGATACAGAAGAGCGTACACTGCCTGCTATGGGACAGTCACAAGCCTCCTGGTTTTCATCCAAAATATCTAAAATTGTGTTCCGAAGACGAATTAAGCTTTTACAGGTTTGGAACGACATGAGGATAAGTGAATAATGACATTTTTTATTTCTTTTGGATTGTAGTATTCCTTTAAGGTGTAACAAAGCAAATACAGAGTGAATTCAGGTAACTTAATGGCTTTTGAGTTGACTGTGTGTTTGTGTTTGTGTGTGTGTGTGTGTGTGTGTGTGTGTGTGTGTGTGTGTAAATTATCCTGAATTACCTGCAGGGTGTGCTGCACCACATACAGTTCTCAGATACAATGAAATTCACTGCATGGAAACATGGCCATTATTATCTTTTTTCAAAAACAAAAAAACACCTACCATTCTACTGGTAAAATTGTTTAGCTGTTATACATTTAGGTATGAGTCTAGTTAATAATGCTTTTATCTCCTTTGCATATGCAACCTTGAGGGAATTTAATATAATTTACAATACATTTCAAGTAATTTTCACTTCTCTGAAGACTGCAAGGTGAAATTAGATGGTTTCTGATGGATGAAATAAATAAAATAAACAGAACGAGCTTTCTAAAATGACTACATCTGTAAATGTTGCTGTATATTCCTAGTTTTTTTTTTTTTTTTTTTTTTTTTTATGATCGGGATATGAACTGGTTGTCAAGCATCATTATACAGGTGGACTAAATCAAAGAAACCATTTGATTCAAAATACTGTAGTCCAGTAATTCAGCAAAATACAGTAAAGTGCTGGACCTAAACTCAGGGGAAGAAAATAGTATAAGTATCCAAAGAAGAAATAGAACAACTGAAAGTATGTTAGGTGGAGTCCAAAAAAAGACCATCTCAAAATCTGGATAGTGTTTTCCTAGCAAAAACGGGTTCGGATTTTGAAAAATTACTAAATAAATAAATATTACATAAGATAAAAAATAATCTTTCGTTTATAAAGATTTAGTATAAATATATATATCAGAAGATTTAAAATCTGGTTACATAGTTCATGATCTAGTAATATACAGTATTGTTCAAAATAATAGCAGTACAATGTGACTAACCAGAATAATCAAGGTTTTTCGTATATTTTTTTATTGCTACGTGGCAAACAATTTACCAGTAGGTTCAGTAGATATTCAGAAAACAAATGAGACCCAGCATTCATGATATGCACGCTCTTAAGGCTGTGCAATTGGGCAATTAGTTGAATTAGTTGAAAGGGGTGTGTTCAAAAAAATAGCAGTGTGGCATTCAGTCACTGAGGTCATCAATTTTGTGAAGAAACAGGTGTGAATCAGGTGGCCCCTATTTAAGGATGAAGCCAACACTTGTTGAACATGCATTTGAAAGCTGAGGAAAATGGGTCGTTCAAGACATTGTTCAGAAGAACAGCGTACTTTGATTAAAAAGTTGATTAGAGAGGGGAAAACCTATAAAGAGGTGCAAAAAATGATAGACTGTTCAGCTAAAATGATCTCCAATGCCTTAAAATGGAGAGCAAAACCAGAGAGACGTGGAAGAAAACGGAAGACAACCATCAAAATGGATAGAAGAATAACCAGAATGGCAAAGGCTCAGCCAATGATCACCTCCAGGATGATCAAAGACAGTCTGGAGTTACCTGTAAGTACTGTGACAGTTAGAAGACGTCTGTGTGAAGCTAATCTATTTTCAAGAATCCCCCGTAAAGTCCCTCTGTTAAAAAAAAGGCATGTGCAGAAGAGGTTACAATTTGCCAAAGAACACATCAACTGGCCTAAAGAGAAATGGAGGAACATTTTGTGGACTGATGAGAGTAAAATTGTTCTTTTTGGGTCCAAGGGCCACAGGCAGTTTGTGAGACGACCCCCAAACTCTGAATTCAAGCCACAGTACACAGTGAAGACAGTGAAGCATGGAGGTGCAAGCATCATGATATGGGCATGTTTCTCCTACTATGGTGTTGGGCCTATTTATCACATACCAGGGATCATGGATCAGTTTGCATATGTTAAAATACTTGAAGAGGTCATGTTGCCCTATGCTGAAGAGGACATGCCCTTGAAATGGTTGTTTCAACAAGACAATGACCCAAAACACACTAGTAAATGGGCAAAGTCTTGGTTCCAAACCAACAAAATTAATGTTATGGAGTGGCCAGCCCAATCTCCAGACCTTAATCCAATTGAGAACTTGTGGGGTGATATCAAAAATGCTGTTTCTGAAGCAAAACCAAGAAATGTGAATGAATTGTGGAATGTTGTTAAAGAATCATGGAGTGGAATAACAGCTGAGAGGTGCCACAAGTTGGTTGACTCCATGCCACACAGATGTCAAGCAGTTTTAAAAAACTGTGGTCATACAACTAAATATTAGTTTAGTGATTCACAGGATTGCTAAATCCCAGAAAAAAAAATGTTTGTACAAAATAGTTTTGAGTTTGCACAGTCAAAGGTAGACACTGCTATTTTTTTGAACACACCCCTTTCAACTAATTGCCCAATTGCACAGCCTTAAGAGCGTGCATATCATGAATGCTGGGTCTTGTTTGTTTTCTGACAATCTACTGAACCTACTGGTAACTTGTTTGCCACTTAGCAATAAAAAATATACTAAAAACCTTGATTATTCTGGTTAGTCACATTGTACTGCTATTATTTTGAACAATACTGTATATATATATATATATATATATATATATATATATATATATATATATATATATATAGGAGATATATGCTATTACCTTTTTAATGTCTTTATGCCAAGGTCACAAAAATACACATAATGTGCTAAAACCAAATGAAACCCATTTGGTTAAATACACGCGCACACACACACACAAAATGTAGAAGTGAAGAGAGTCTGGTGATATATTCTGACCCAGAGATCAGCTTCCCCCCTCTGCTGGACCTGAACGGTATGAGTGCAGAGATCATGAACGTGTGTGTGGCTCAATCAGAACATGTCTACCTGCTTCTGTTGAATGTTTGACCTTCATATACAAAAAAAATGAAGCTGGACTTCTGGACTTATTTGGGCTGTTTTTAGAGCTATTCTGAGGGGGGGGAAATGAAGTCCTCAAACCGAGACTTACATTTAAGCTCTAAACATTTAAGCATGGGCATTCACTACAAATAAGTATACAAATAAATAAAATATCACTTCTGGATTTAAAATGGTATGAGAGGCCAAACCAAGAAAAGTAAGAGAACTTTTCCAACTCTCTCTCTCATCAGTGATGTCTTGTTTTGTTTTATTTGTCATGCCTGCTTAAGCGGTACAGATACATCTCTTTCAGCTCAACACACACAACGCACTTCACTGTCAGACTCTGCAACTGGCTTTTCACTGCCTCCGTTGCCTCCATACATTTACAAATTCTGTCACTCGTTGAAGTGAGTCAACCAGTAAAACAACTGACGACTGCTTTATTCCCATCTGAGAGAAACGGACATTTCTGACATTTGTGTCCTCTTTAATACTCTGAGATAAAGTTGAGGTGGACAGAAAGACAATTAAGTTACTCGTACCATCATTAGATTACATCAGGCAGTTTTCATTCGAACAGACAAGAAAAACAAATACGTTAAATGAAGCATAACAGCTAAAACATTAGCAAGAACATCAGGACAACAACTGAAGGTACTGCGAACACAATTCTGCCTGAACAACACAGCATCTGTGAATGAGATACTTCTTCAACCATGAGCATGTTTACCCCTGTGGACTGTAGAAAAATATGCTTTTAAAACTACTGCAACACTTCCAGCACCTCTTCTGTCACGATGTTTCGTGCTTGATACACTGTGCTGGAAATAGCAGTGGAAATTATACACACAATTCCATAGCTAGGATTTCAAGTATGCTAACTACTGTACAAACAGTTGCATCATGTTGTTGTTTCCAAAATTAAAAATTACAGCTTGATCGGAAATAAAATAAATATTTTTGCTCAGATGAGACCACTGTTGCTATGGTGAACTAAATTCACTATACCAAAAACCAAAAACAGTAACTGTGAAGATGACAATATCAGTGTCCACACCAGACACAGTGATATTGTTTGTTTTTTCTAAACACAGGTGTGTCTGCCGCTTTAAACTCTCGAGGTTGTAACAGCAGGATTGAATTTTGATTGGCTGTCAGTGTTTTTATCGTTCATCAGCTGGAATAAAAATTTGTTCAGAAAGTGATTCCCATGATATCATTTCTCTGTGCCTTTATTGTAATAGTTATGGTGTGAACTCTAATATTCTTTAATATTAAGAACGATTTTTAGAACTAGATCTTTATGCTTATCTTTATAGTCATCGCGCTTGGCGTGAACGGGCCTTTAAAAAAACATTTTCATTATTTGAAATAATACAAATGTGTGATGAGAAAAAATAAATTAACTGAAATTTAGCAACGCTTCCTCAGCAACTAACTGAAATTAAGATTAAATAGAGATACTAAAATTACAAATGTATTATTTCTATGAAAATAAATTGAATCTAAATAGAAATATAATAGGAAGCTTAAAATAAATAATAATTAATTAAATTATATTAATAAAACAAAACAATTCAATTCAAGTTTATTTCAATTCAAGTTTATTTGTATAGTGCTTTTTACAATACAAATCGTTACAAAGCAACTTTACAGAAAATTATGTTTCTACAATATTTAGTAGTAGCTAGTAGTTTGTGCACATTTGACAGGATTTTTGAAAAAATAAAAATAATAATAATAATACAAGACGTAGTCAGCTAGACGATGAACTATCAATATTATTAATTAAGTTATTATATGATGCAGTCACACATTTAGCAATAAAACAGAAAATATAACATTTAATTAATAAAAACTAAATATAAAAGCTAATTAGAAACATCATTTTCAAAACCAGTCTTAAGTCGCTGGGGTATATTTTTAGCAATAGCCAAAAAAAAAAAAAAAAGTTGTATAGGTCAAAATTATTGATTTTTCTTTTATGCCAAAAATCATTATGATATTAAATAAAGATCATGTTCCATGAAGATATTTAGTAAATGTCCAACTGCAAATATATCAAAACTTAATTTGTGATTAGTAATATGCATTGCTAAGAATACATTTGGACAACTTCAAAGGGGATTTTCTCAAATATTGTCAGATCTTAATAAACCATACATCAATGGAAAGCTTATTTATTAAGCTTTCAGATTATGTATAAATCTCAATTTCGAAAAATTGACACTTAAGACTGGTTTTGTGGTCCAAGGTCACATTTATTCCTCTAATCGTATATTTCATCTCAAGCTCTTCAATGCCACTGTTGTCTCCTTGGCACTGTGATAGAAATTCATTTATATTTTTACTTTACTTACTTCACAGATTACTGTTGTTTACAGAGAGTGAGGCAGGTATACATCAGGGCAGCTGTGGCCTAATGATTAGAGAGTTGGACTTGTAACCCAAAGGTTGTAGGTTCGAGTCTCAGTGCTGGCAGGATTTGTAGGTGGAGGGAGTGAATGAACATTGCTCTCTTCCACCCTCAACACCCATGGCTGAAGTGCCCTTGAGCAAGGCACTGAACCCCCAGTTGCTCCCCGGGTGATGGATATATAGCTGCCCACGGCTCCGGGTGTGTGTTCACAGTGAGTTCACTTCTCACTGCTGTGTGTGTGCACTTGGATGGGTTAAATGCAGAGAACCAATTCCGAGTATGGGCTACCATACTTGGCAAATTTCACAACTTACACTTTATTTACACATACATTTGCCTTTTTGAATTTAAATTTAAATTTATGTGGTTAATAAAAATACCCTGCAATTGTACTTGGTATTCCAAACTGGTATACTTAAAGTCTGTTGAAATTGAACAACTAATTTTGTGCTTAATGCACTTTAGTTGTACAGAAGTAAGTCCAAATAAAATACATTGAAGCATATTTGATTTTGCTAAAGTAGAACTATTGCAAGAATGCTTTGCGTACACTTTAAATATCTTGCATTTAAAGACCAATATTACTCCAAGAATATACGATCCTCATCAAAAGGGACACATTTTAGGCTTAATATTAAGAATTATAAATTGTGCACAATTTACTGCAAATAAAGTTCATATCAGAGCAATATGTCAGTAAATATGTAAATACATTTTCTCTTGCACGCATTTAATGAATGGATGACTTAGAGTAGTAGCTCTATAAAGCTTTTAGCTGAATGTCCCTTCTTCTAGAGACAACACAGAAAGTCACCTCAGATCAGAGTGAAATTTCATTGGGATGGAGGGGTGACTGCTGTTTTTATGGGTCTCAGTATTGGGTAGTTAAACAGGTCGCTAACCCACTCTCTTCACACCACGTTCCCGGCGGACTGTAGTCGTGTTGTAATCTTACTTTACGTGGGATGATGACCTTGCTGCTGTTGGTGGATAGTCAAAGCAATAACACACCATCAAGATGAGTCGATTCAAAAGCAACACAACACCTTCGCTCCTCCGTAAAAGCATTAATAGCAACGCAAAACAGAAATAGAGGGACAGGAATAAAGATGGCAAAAATGCCATGACAACTAAATGACAAGTTCAACATAATTTGGAAACAAGCTTTATGTGTAGAAATGTGTAAAATCCTCCAAATGGACACCGCAGTGGGACGCCTCTCTAACTGTCAGGATAAAAAAGTCAAACAAACTGTAACAGGATCATAAAAATAGAGGTGGAAAGGCACAATATGTCATTCTCCCACTGTCACCGATCCGGGTCTATTTCAAACCTCAGCAGGGCCACTGATGGAGTCGACTGAGGTCGGCAGGGCTAAAAGAGAGCACAGAAATAAATCTCGACTTGACCACCGAATGCTGCGTTTTACAAGAGTATTTCTCGACAACAGTCGAAAAGCATTTACATTTAGAAATCTAAATCCTACACACAAAATGATATTGTGGCTTAAGACAAGAATGTCCACAATAAGAAAAAAAAATTTTGCCTCCGAGGGGTGAACTAAGGCCTCTTGTAGCGAATCGATGCGATTTTGTAAGTTTCGTGAAAACCAACGTTTGTTTATAAGATCAAAATAAGCAAAGTTTCCTTCAGCAAAGGAAAACCGTATCAAAATCCTCTGACATTCTTCTTTACAATTCCTCATTTTGTATTTGTTGTTTTGTTTTGATCTCTCTGTGGCGTTTCCGCATGCGTCACTTCTGAACGGGGCGTGCACAGAGCTGATCTCATACGTCATTCCCCCAGAACTGCTTAACCCCCTGGAGTCGGTTAACGCGGATACGCCTTTTGAGTCATTTTCATTTTTTATATAACTCTAAATGGATTCGTCTGAAACCAGAAAGTCTATAAAATTAGGATGCCTAAAACACAGAGTAATTTTTCATTTTTGGGTGAACTAACCCATTAACACGCATCAAGGCGGTGTTCATTTGTTAAAAAAAAAGGGGAAAAAAAGAAAAATTGGTTATACAGTAATATTGTGAAATAATAACATTTAAAAAAAACTGTTTGGTATTTAAAAAATATTCAAAGTAGATTTAGGTATTTATTAATAAACAAATACAAAATAAATAAATAAAAAATAATAAAAAACGTGTATAGACCTTTTAATTAATAAAATTTAGTTACAGAAGTAAATAAGTAATGTCATGTCATGTCATGTATAACAGTAAAATAAAGTTAAAAACATATATCTTGGGAGTTATTTTACAGTATTTTAGTTGTACCACATCATTTTGATCATACATTAATAAGCAACTGTTAAACATTTTCTCTAAGTAATATTAAGAAAATACTATCTATCTATCTGGAGAGTTGCACCATCTACCATCTAATAATTCACAGTGAATACACTGCAAATATTAAAGCTATTTCTTTCTTTTCCCTCAGTAATACCCCACACCACAATTTCCGTCAGACTCTTGTGCGATTAGGCCGTTTGTGTGAGCAAAACTCAGAAAACAGCTTTCACACCAACTAAATGAAACAAAATCCTATCCCTGCCAAACGCTCTGAAGTGAAAACGACCAGAAATTACAGCAGCTAGCGTGCTCTTGCTCTCTTTCCTGTCATGCTGTAACTTTCAGAGCTGACATCACAAAATGTTTAGTGGGAAGATAATACAGCATAACACTGCAAGCATCAATACGTCCCATGAAACATATGGTATATTGGAGCACTGCTGACGCATAAGGACACAACTGATCTGTGCTTATGAAGTGGAGACAATTAACCGGCTCTCATTTAAACTGTGAGAAGACATATGCCTAATTGTCTCAAAACTTTCATGAAAAAATAAATACATAAATTGGCTAATTTTACAAGTAAAACACTAATCATACCGTTTTATCCAGTACAGCAAACAAAGCGTAGACATTTGCTCAATTGCATAATTAAGTGAAGTACACACCAACCAAAACATCGCAATTAGCAATGTACATGGGTGGAGCAAATGAGGAGGAAAACAACTTATTCAGACCGAATGACAAAACAATTCACGTGGGCAGCAGATAACAGCTTATACATGAAACATATTAGTAATTTTTAAATGAAGCCCACTAGAATTAGAAAGACAAAATAAAGAAATCTTTCCCACAGCTAATTGGTAAACATGTTCGACACTGCAGCAAACTACACAAGTGATTAAATAATTATAAAGGCTAAATAATTTCATATAGCCAAGGCAGCTAATTTTATATATATTTAACAAAACAAAATCAACCATGTGTGATCTGTCTTTTTGAACAATCTGGGTCCTCACATCACATTAAGCGCATGATTAATGTGATAATACAGGAATGCCTTCCGGGAGAGAGCGAAAGCTAAAAATGACACCTGCATGGGCTGATTAGACCCTTCATCCACACACACACACACACACACACACACACACATATGCACAAATACACCAGGCCCTTTAATGCAACCCAGCCTCTTTTCACCACAAAAGCAATAAAGGCCATAAATAATCCACTCCGCATCCACTGTCGGAAAGTATGAGCGTGGAAACCGACATCTTCCGTATGCCGGGCAATCTTAGAGAGCGCTTCGCTCACGGTTTTATAGCATCTGCACACATTTGCCCAGAATTTCGCCCGTAGTCTCTGACATTAGGCACTTATGAATGAGTTCAACCTGGGAGCTGGTTCAGCGGTTTCAGTGCTTCTCTTAAAGTAAAGTGCTTCATCCTCAAAAAAAAAAAAAAAAAAAAAAAAAATACAAAGTAAGGTGCTACATCTGGAAAAATAATCGCCCTTTCAAGGTTGATTCACTAATAGAAGCAGGAATCGCACATCTCTGAACGTCTCTGATCCCATGATGCAATTG
This sequence comes from Carassius gibelio, assembly GCF_023724105.1. Taxonomy (NCBI): domain Eukaryota; kingdom Metazoa; phylum Chordata; class Actinopteri; order Cypriniformes; family Cyprinidae; genus Carassius; species Carassius gibelio. Next base: position 7,490,862 of record NC_068406.1, read on the forward strand.
GGTTTTGAGTGAGGGCTATGATAGTGATGTTTTTTGAGCTCATGGAGGATATCACTGGGTGTTTCTACAACTATGTGCATGTTTGATTTATTCATTCATTCAGTCAATTTTCACCACAAAAGGATTGTAACTATAGATTTTGCTGTGCGTTTTTGTAATCTAATTTAATTTAATTTAATTTAACACTAATAGTTCAAAACTATTAACATATATATCAACATTGCTTTAGCTGTTTTTGCAAATAACAGTATATCTTTAGTTGGACTTCAGCACTACTTCTGCACAACTTAAGTGCATTAAGTACAAAATTAGCTGTTCCAATTTAGCAGACTTTAAGTATACCAGTTTTATCATAAACTATCATTATTACAATAGTAAGTAACAAATGAGACAGCCCAGACAGACATGTCAGTCAGGAGCTTAATATTAAGGGGTATGGGTGTGCAGCGAACCCAATATTTGTATCTGCAACAGTCACAGAATTATTTGTATCCGTTTTCTTATTCGGATAAAACCAGAAGTAGGCGGAGCTTAAACCAGAACTTTGTTATATTTGATAAGACCATTAATGTTGATATTTTTTTGTAGTCATTAATGAATAAATAACATTTATTTTATAATAACATATATTTGTGTGTGTGTGTGTGTGTGTAACTGAAGATTACGTCTACTGTTAAATGATACAAAAAGCACTGTCAGGTTTTTTTTCTTCTTCTTCTTTCTAGGTCTCTATACTGTATGTCTAATAACTTTGAGAAAGATTGCTCACTTATTAAGTGCTAAGAGGGCATATTCAGTGTCGCATACGGGAAACAAATAAAAGCCTTGGTATTGAATTCCTTATTAGAAGCTGTAGATTAAAACACAAATAATGTGCGCTTTTCTTGGCTGAGCTCGAAATGTAACTGGAAATGCAAGACAGAGTGTCATTGAAGACGATAATATGTTAATTCATTCAGTAATGAATGTTTCTGTGTTGAGAGGTTTTTTATGAATGTTTTTAACTTTTATCCCAGTCATTCGACTTCCCTAGCATATTGAAACATACATTTTCTGTAAAGCAATACCTAATTACCCATACAAGAATATCCATTGGAATGAGATATATATATATATATATATATTTTTTTTTTTTACTATGAAAGTCTTCCTCTAGAATCCAAAGTGTTTTATATTCTCAGATACTGTAATGAATATACTCTGAAATAACTACAGTAGATCATACATAATCAAATCTGTGTTTTCACACCAAGTTCTTCAGACACTCACATCTGAGGAAAAACACAACTTCATAGTTATGAATTCCTCCAAGTACATCCATTACAGATATCAAGCTACGACTTCCTCCCATTATATTGACTGTGGTCCATTGGCCTGTTCACTCTGAGCTTTTAATCCATTTCCTGAGTCAAGTTACTAAATACACACATTATCGTCAGACAAAGGTTATTGATTAAAGCGGACGGGTGTTCGTCATCCGAAATAGAAGGACGCTCTCTTTACACTCTGTATAATTACCTTTTTCTCTCTAATTGAGGCAACTGATAGAAAATATGCAGAACAAAGCAGAGAATCAATATTAGAGCGGTTAAAAGAAGTTTTAGCTCAATTTGGCGCCGGAACAGGAAAAAGGAGGGATTAGCAGAATTGTGGCGGAAATATGAGAGGGGAAAGAGGATGAAGGCATGTGTAATGCTGCTAGTCAGCAGATCTCTCACAGTTTTACAGAGCGCAGACAAAGTGATCCCATATAAAATCATGGGAAATTCTGCTGAATGGATTGAAGATGGTAATATCAATCAATATAAGGCTTTTTATTTTATATTTTAATTTTATTTTTAAAGGCAAACGGTGTAATTTCTACAAACTTTAGCAGTATAAAATGTAATTTGGAACATACGGCAACCGGAACACTTTTTCTTCAAAAAGACCCTACATTCAACCCATGGAATAAGCTATACTTCTGTTCCATTTTAAGTTGGGATTTCTGATATTTTAGTAAAGTGCAATAGAATGCTAACTGAAATCAGGCTTGTAATAATATTTCAAATATGACTCTTTTTTTTTTACTCTGTAGGTTAACTAAATGACATCAGTCATGTTGCCAAATAATGGTAAACCCACTTTTAACAAAATAGTTACATGATTACTTTTCACAGATCTGGGAATTAACAAGAATAAGGCTATATCAAAACAATAGAAACAATCGAATTAAATGAATGTTAGCAACATAATTATTTGTTTTTTATTTGCAGTAATGGCCTTTTTTATTTTTTTTTGCTTTAAATGTTCTATGAGTTATCTCTGCACAAATATTTCATGCGTTCTAACTGTATAGTGAGGCTTTCAAATGTCAAGCCACTCAACAAACAGTGAAATTCCATCATTACTACAATTTAATAGGTGGCTGAAAGCTATGTAACTTTTATTTAAAAAGTAAAAGAAAAAAGTGTGTATGGGGTTGACTGGTTAGCACCATCTCAATACCATAACTACATAATTCTGATACCAAAGAAAAAATACATCTCCATTCGCATGCATTTAAATGTATTCTGACAAAACAGCTGGGTCAAGCTTCATAGAAAACACTGTTGTTGTTTTATTATATTATAGTAGAAATAGACTAGAAATAGTAAAGGGGTTGGGACTGGGGAAGTCGTGGCCTAGTGGTTAGAGAGTTTGACTCCTAACCCTAGGGTTGTGGGTTCAAATCTTGGGCTGGCAATACCACAACTTAGGTGTCCTTGAGCAAGGCATCGAACCCCCAACTGCTCCCCAGGCACCGCAGCATAAATGGCTGCCCTCTCCTCTGGGTGTGTGTTCACTGTGTGTGTGTGTGTGTGTGCACTTTGGATGGGTTAAATGCAGAGCACGAATTCTGAGTATGGGTCACCATACTTGGCTGAATGTCACTTCACTTTCACTTATTTTAATGTGTGTCAGTAGCCGATCAGAGTTTGCTATTTTCCAGCCGATCCAGAGTGATCAGTCACATGGCAGTATTTTATTAAACTACGAATTTCAGTAATTTCATATTTACCAAGAATGTCAAAATCCAGCCACACCTGGAGTTCATAAAACAGGCACAAAACACCACACAATAAAAATTGCTTTGCCCCCGATGCACTCAGCGGTGTAATGGTGTGTGTGTTCTTACATGAGAAGAATATCTTGCCCGATAGAGGACAGATGGCAAGCGGACACGAGCTTACCCCTCTCTCCTTTCCCTCCATCTGGATGCTTTTCCAGGTAGGGAGCAAAACATTGCCACAAAAGCAGACCCACATCAAAGAAAGAGACAATATGGCCGCTCATGAAAGGAAGGCAGTGATTTAACTTAAACCACGGTCAAGAGGGGATATTTGCTTCTGTTTTCCAGCCAAGACGGCTGTGCATCTGTGTTTTCAGTCTTTCAGAGATGAGAGAATGAAAGAGAGAGTAAGAAGGACAAAGAGAAAGAGAAAAATGAGGGCAAAAAGCAACTGGAAAACATGAAGGAAAAAGGAAAGGAGGATCAGTATGCTCATTAACATTGCCCATTTAGCATCTGCAATGAAGCACATTATCATAGAACTATTTCATAAACCCATCATTAGGTTACCCTTTATGTCCCCCCATTGACTAGACAAAAACTGCTGGAACATGCAGAAGAAAGAATATCATTTGAGTTTGGACCATGCACGAGAGTCAGTAAATGATTTCAGAACAATTCATTTAAAATCCAATATTTCGACCTGAAATATGACATTCACAGTCTTAATAATAGAGGGACAAATTTTACAGGCCATTTGGGATTTGGAGAGGAAATGTAGTGAGAAATGTAGAAATCGAATTTAATATATGTCACAAAATGGGTGATGAGACTTTACATTATCTCACTAATGTAGCATTAATGACGTGTCAAAATATAAGCAATAACGCAAGATTTACAGACTGCAGGCAGATGAGGAGGATGTCAAAACTAAGCCTTCAAAGATGCATGGATGTGTTACCTGTCATTTAGCAGATGCGTTTTCAGTGCAGCACACTAATTGCAAAGACTGTCTGATTTAAGCAACCTAAGATTATGGGTTATGCTTGAAGGAAAATGGTAAACACTGGCAGTATTTAATGTGGTAGTATGATAAGCACAATCACATTAGTAAAAGATATCCAAAATATATACTGCACAACAAAGGCAAAAAAAAAGTCTCGCTAGAGTGTGAAACGGAGAAAAATTACTTTACAGTTTTTTATTTGTCCAGCCAAATTAATTATAGGTAGGACACTGGAAATTTAACAATTAGATGTTTTCGTAAAGAAAATTATCTACATTAAAAAAAATTCTGATCTCAAACTTGATTTTTTATCCATATTTTGAAGTTAATGTACTTTGCCTTTGCATTGTCTGCAAAACGTTAGAAGTCACACAAAGGCAAAAGGCAGTAACTTCTACATTATAATATTTGGTTGCTGATCACCATTTATAAAATCATTGTAGTTACACCTGTATGAAATCAAGTGATCATCGGGTTGTCACATATAGGCTATAACATACAGTAACTATTAGGGCTGTACGATGTGTCGTTAAAGCATCGATATCGCGATATACGAATCCACGATAGTCACATCGCAGGATGTGTGATGTAGGCTGTCGTAGTTGATCCGTTATTTATTAACTGTACAGGCCAGCTGCTCCCCGGCCCTTGACGAATGTGATTCGCGGATTAATTGCACAGCTTAACCATCATAGAGTGAAAGTTTATCATTGACAGGACTGAAAACCACATGCAAGTTTAACAGGGCAGAGAGCGAGGGAGCGCGAGAGAGACAGAGAGAGCACGCACGCACGCGCGCGCAAGAGAGAGAGAGCAACACGAGCGTTGTCTTGCTCTCTCTCCTTCGTGCATATTAATCAATTGACACGATGGTGTTATTTTAGATTATTCATGATTACATAATGCTGCCAAGGTATCTAGTCTTTACAATGCTTTGTTATATGGAGCTGTTTGGTAGATCGTGATCTACTAAATTTGTTTGTCTACACTGGAATTAAAATGCAGCAGACTTTAATGGACAGTAAAAACAAAGGCAGAGCATTTCAGAGTTTCAAACAAAGTGAAAGAGCTGTAACTGGTGTTAAACAGTGTTCTGCCTTAGTTTCTCCAGGGCTTTTCAAGTTACGGTTGAGAAGACTCATTATTTTCTCAGAAAAACTACAAAATTGACTCAATAAACTTATGCACATGATAAAGGATTCTTGAATGTCCCAAATATATCAATATCTCATTTTTGACAAAAATCGAAGTTACACTCTTTTAAGGTCCGATACAGACCTGAGATAGTGGTGGGCATTGATTTTTTTTTTTTTTTTATCTAGATTAATCTCACTGTAATCTTGGAATTAATCTAGATTAAAATGGCTCATTTGAATTCTGCCAAAGGCATTCAGAATATGTGTGCTATCCAAATAAAATAATGACTAAAAGTAAGTCTTTTAGAATGGGTTTCTCAAGACAGGTGGCGCATTAGACCAGAGGCTCATCTCCTGTTTCCAAAATGCATCACAAACTGCTTGAGAAAGCTGTAAACTAATTCCACATTGCACAAGATGCAAACAACCTTACACCTGTTTCACACATACTCCGTCTGCAGTGCGTATGCGTTTCGAATTTCTTTGCCAGATGTGCAAGAGTTTTAAATCACCACTCTTGCATAGTGCAGAGGCATGTCACTTCTTTCAATGACAGGCTCTGACAAATAGCACTCAAGCTCAGTCTCAAAGCTGTACATCCCATGAGACACAGCTGTGGCAACACAGACCCTAGCATACAGAGTGTCCACCAAAGTGGGCTGATGGGTTTTCTGCTTCTTTGTCTCTGGATCCAAACCCTCATCCAGCTCAAGTCCTACTAGTATGCTCTCTGAGCATGGCAAGCTCTTCAGCTTCTCCTTTCTCAAGTGTTCCTTCAGACACAAAGGCACAGGCCTTGTCTCTGGGATTAAGGAGTGTTGCTAGGACAAGAATTTTTGTCTTCTCTGCCTCGGAGAACGGCTTAGTCAGACTCTCAAGCATGGTCTTGCAAGTTTTGATGCCTCTTGAGGATGGACCCTCTTCCCGCAGCATCAGCTTCAGAACAGATACACTGGGGATAATGCATGCTTCTGAAGACTCAGAGTTGCTCATCTCCATTGTGACTTCTTTGATGGGAACCAGTGTGTCAATCAGGTTGCAGACAATCCCCCACTGTGTGGCAGATTTGCAGCAGATGTGGCTGTGTTCACCATGATGATGTTGCGCACTGGCACACCTACCTCCTCCTGTATGGCTCTTAGCCTCTGTTTTGCCAAAACAGAATGGCCAAAGTGAGTTGCACAGCTTTTCAATATGGCAATAATGTGGAGAAGTCGTGGCTTAGTGGTTAGAGAGTTTGAATCCTAACCCTGAGGTTGTGGGTTTTGAGTCTCGGGCTGGCAATGACTGAGGTGCCCTTGAGCAAGGCACCGAATCCCTAACTTCTCTCCGGGCACCTCAGCATAAATGGCAGCCCACTGCTCCAGGTGTGTGTGTGTTCACTGCTGTGTGTGTGCACTTTGTATGGGTTAAATGCAGAGCACGAATTCTGAGTATGGGTCACCGTACTAGGCTGTATGTCTTGTCACGTCAGGTCACGAACAGCTCTCTGACTAGATAGGCCCTCATTTACAATGAGCTGAAGGGTGTGAGCAGTACAGCTTAAATCAGGAAGTTCAGCCAGCCTCATTCCTTTTACCATGTTTGCTCCCCCATCTATAGCACATTCTGTTGTGATATCACAGTCTCCTAACATGTCTGGAAGGTTTGTTGAATATAACTGGCTGAGTGTCATCCAATCCTAAGCTTGACATTGAGCACCACTTGCCTTCTCGACCAGTCCTCAGAAATGAAATGACCAGTTAGGCTCATCAGGGACTCTGTAGCTCCAGACCAACAGTCAGCAGTGAATGTCATAAATGGGGCCTTGTCCTTCATCACTTCACTTTTGATTTTTGTCAAAACCCCGGAGTAGATTTCATCTAGCATCTTTGTTCTGTAGAACTTCTCATTTTTAATTCTGTACCTGGGTTCCATAAGGGACAGGAGTCTCTTAAATCCAACATCTGAAACTGAAACAATCCAAACAATCTGATGATTGTCAGTGGCAATCATTTCAATGATAGCTGCATCAATTTTGAGAGACCTTGGATCTGTGTCCTTCCACCCAGTCTTGCTTTCAAAAAGTTTAGAAACTGATGGCTGAGAAGGATTTTTCTTGTCCCTTTTTTTCTTTGCTTCTTCACTGACTTCAGGGTAGAGGGTGGAGACCACATGTTTGTATTATTTTTACTTGTTGATGCCCCATGCTAATTTTTTTTGTCACAAATATTACACTGTGCTTTCCCTGGTGATACTTCAGTAAAACACTCCCACACCAGTACTTTCTTCATAGCCTTTGCCATCTGAAAATAAGGTAAACATTGAAGGTCAAATGTGTTTATTTAGAAACATGTATGTAAATTTAATAGGAACACTTTGCAAGTCCCATTTGTAAACAAGAATGTATTAACTAGCTAACATGAACTGTGCATTATGCAATATACATTTTTACAGCATGTATTAACATTTGAGCAAAACAATTGTACCTTAATCATGTTAGTTCATAGCGCATTAAAGTTAACGGATAAAAATAAAATATACTTAATTAAAAAATGTATTAGTAAATGTTGGTATTAACAAACAAACTTGTAAAGCATTTATTAACTTTTAACCATTTGACAAATTCAGTCATGCCTAAAGTGGCCATTTTAAATGTCTCCACAAAGGCCAAAGTATTAAATAAATGTTACATAATTACATAAATGTATATTATATGTATAGTATCACACTATTTGCTTCTATTTTAGGACACTTGATAAGTACCTAATCAAAATAGCAAAATATGTGTGACGATAAAAATAACTGAAATCAGAGGCTTTTCTAGTTTGTGTTTCTGTCAGCTGCATGTGTGAATGAAAGTGAAAGTGATGTGACATTCAACCAAGTATGGTAAACCATACTACGAAATTTGTGCTCTGCATTTGACCCATCCGAAGAGCACACACACAGAGCAGTGAACACACACACACACTGTGAACACACCCGGAGCAGTGGGCAGCCATTTATGCTGCGGCGCCTGGGGAGCAGTTGGGGGTTCGATACCTTGCTCAAGGGCACCTAAGTCATGGTATTGAGGGTGGAGAGAGCACTGTACATGCACTCCCCCCACCCACAATTCCTGCCGGCCTGAGACTCGAACTCACAACCCTTCGATTGAGAGTCCGACTTTGAGATATTGTATGTATTTGCGTTTGGATGCTCTTTTTTTGGCTTTGGGTGCGTTCCCTTTTGTAACGAAGTTGTTGGAGAGGGAATCTCTGGCGCTGATTGGCTGGCAGTCGGTCGATGACGCGTTCTGAGGGACAGCAATCGATGGTGAGTGGTTGGGTCGCTTTGCCGGGTCGCGCTTCGTTCGCGAGACATCCTGGATTGCGGGTTGCTATGCAACGGAGTTTACACTAAGTCTGGAGCAGGCAGTAAGGAAGTCGACCGGAAGTTGAAGTCGGCCGCGTGCCGACATCTTGTAGCAGAACTTCACTTGCGTTAGCATTCCCATTGACTCCCATTGATTTTGGCGTCACTTTGACAGCGAATAACTTTACATCTGAGGCGTTTAAAGACTCTGTCCATTATTTCTTTCTAAAGATACACGACAATGTATAAAGGGCTCCATTACCTTCTATGTTACATTATGGCCCCGTAGAAACAGTTTTTGTAAAATAGGCTAACGATTGCGTCATAACCACTTGACTCTCTGTCGCATTACCGTACAGACAGGAGGAGAAGCTCGCAAGCAATTAACTTAATATGGCGTACTGGCGTTACATTTTAAAATACTATACAAAATAATTAATCAGAATACTTACTCCTGCTCACTCACGCTAAAGAACTCCCCGCTCAAGCTCGCCGTCTCTGCAAGATAAACGAAGGCAGTTTGCACGCACAGCTACTAGAAGATTTACATCTGTCAGACAGGTTGCTGACGTCATCAAGCTTAGTTTGAGTCTGGGCGTCAGAAACAGAAGTGCTAAAAAATGCTAAAAATGGGCTTCACTTGTCTCAATTGAGTTCCAATGGGGTCGCGGTGTCCATTTCTTTTACTGTCTATGGTCTGGAGAGACTCTTGGAGGGTTGACGAAGTCCAGCGAAGGATCTTACAGAAGAGTTGATGAGTTTTGAGTGAGCTCTTGGTGGAGCTCTTGGTGAAGAGTGCACGCTGGATGATGGAAAGGTCAGCATAAAACATAGGCAAGAGCCCAAGTCACTGCAAGCAGGGCAAAGAGCGAGGCAAAAAGTGAAGGCAAAAATCCTGTCTTTGGGTTATAACATGTCCATCTGACCCATCCTTCTTAGTGCGACGGCCAATCAGATATTGTCTTGGGTGGGACCTATGCCCCATTCTCTGGTTCTTGCATGTAATTAGCATAATGTCCACATGATCACGTGTGTCCAAACTTCTGAAAGTTTAGTTTAAATGCTTTAATAAGCAAACTTATAGTTTAAATATGGTGCATCCTACACACATCTACTTTATATCAAAATTCTAGAAATCATTTATCCATCAAGTAGGTACCTAAACACATATACTTCCCATAGTTGAGGTGGAAGTAAATAAGGATTTAGCCGTGATAAGTGTTTAACACACAAAAGTACTTGAGTAATATAAAGCATGCATAATACAGATAATACACATGTATCAGGCAACTTCTGGTGATTAGTTCCTATAACTGAGGTAGAAAACCCTACGAATAGGCTGTAATGAAAGTTAAACACACAGAAATAATTCCACAGGTTATATAAAACATACATGATACTTAAGAAATGTGTGAGGTAAATACTTGTAATCAGTTCAGCTTATTGGAAGCAATTTTGAGACCGTTTTTTGTATTAAACAAGTGCATTACATTTTAGTCATTTATTGGTTTTGGAAGACAAAGTTCCCTGGTTTAAGGTTTTTTGGTGATCCTGGGCCAAAGGAATGCCTTAGCATCATCCCTGATTCCTGATAAGGCTGGGGATTTATGCATTGGGGTCACCACAGGGGTTCTTGGCCATGTGGTCTTAAGTTTGGGGAACAAAGAGAAATCTTTTCCTGCTGTCCTGGCGTCGCTGGTATGAGATTAGACAGGCACGAGAAGAGAAGAGGGGGGTGACATCTCCTTTAGCCATCTTGGCCGATGACTGTGTTTTATGACACTAATGGTTCGATGGGGAATCGTTCTGAACTGGGGAATGCGGTGTTGGGTTCTTTTAATGAAATGCACTGTTCAAGGAAAATCTTAGTGGCATGTAATTTGCTCTCTATAGTCACAGGCTTTAAATTTGCAACTTCGCTGGCTAACAAATGTGATCAGCTGGGTATGAACTAATGCAAATGTATAGTAACAATCATGACATTAAACATTTGGGTCAGACTTGCGTGTATTTTTGCCACATTAATTTAACCTCTTGAGGTACTGCTAATGTTAGCGTCCTATCAGCCTTATTGGCAAACATACCGCTGTTCTTTCTCCAATGCAGAATCTATTCAACAAATTAATTACTTTATATTGACATGAAAACATGTACTGGAGTGTACGGTATACATACCTTTTTGCTGTCTGAGTTAAACATGCATCTGAAATGTCAGCACTGTCTGTGCATTGCGCTCTCTCCAGGCAGCGTGCGTTTATATATATATATATATATATATATATATATATATATATATATATATATATATATATATATATATATATTAGTGCTGTCAATCGATTAAAAAAAATTAACTAATTAATCGCACAATTTTTAAAAATTAATCGCGATTAATCGCAATTAAAAGACTGAAACTTTTTGGATATGTAAATGTAAAATGTAAATAATTAATGTAAACTCAAGACAAAGAAACTATTTAAATTCAAAATATGATTGTTTATTGGAATTTTTGTTTAACTTGTAACACAGATTTTCTCATGTAAACAACATACCTGCAATAAACCATCAATATCCTCCAAATTAACTGTTGGCTTGAAAGCCATATTTATTACAGAAATAAAAACACAGGCATGTAAGTACCATTTGAATTTCAAAACAATCAATGCCAATAAAAAACAAAAATGATTTCCATGTTGAATTCTAAGTGGACTGCAAAAAAATTCCAAAGTATAGTCATTGCCAGTGCTTTAAGTGGGCCGGTACGCACTGATACTCAGTACCGCCACTTCCAAATATAGCTCTTGAGACATCTGTTTTAATAGAGGTTTTAATCTTTTACCTGCACTGTCGATTTTCAGAGCGCCCTTCACAATGCAAGCTTCCTAATTCATCCCACCCAGACCAGAAACTACATTACCCATTCACCCTTAAGTTATACAAGTGAATAGCGCATGTGTCGCTTTTCCCACTGTTAAGTGTCAACAACTCAACGTGGCCGGAGAAGGTGTGTGAAACTCGTTGTGAGTTATACTAAAGCAAAATCTTGAGTATTTATTGTCTGATAAACATTAAAAACTGTCTGCGGAGGTTGAGTCGTCCTGCAGCCCCCGCTGGCTGCTCATTGGCTGCAGCATCTTTTTTCTAAGTTCTAAAAAAATACCGTAGACGGCAAGGCACAAATTTAGATATTCATTTATCTAATTAATCTATAGCCTATGCACAAAGACAATATGATCTTTTTGTCCCCTTTTTGTTTTAAAGTTTGATGAAGAGAGAGAGCGCAAGTTGCTGCAGCTGAGGAGGACAGTGATGCACGCGTACAGGAGTGATTGACAGTTCGCGGCACTGTGTACAAAAAATACTCCGCTACACAATTATTTCGTTATTTTCGTTTAAGCTTATTAACGTTAGCGTTACAGAAAGGTCTGATTTACGCACTGTTACAGTCATTGTTTTTTTGTTTTTTTTAAACAGTGACATTTGAGTTCATGATTTTAATGTTGCTGTTTCTTGTGGCAGACTGAAGAGTAATCCGGCAGAGTTTTATACTGAAACTTTCCGTCTAAAAGTCCTTCCTTGGTCTTAACCATATTTCTTTGCACGTTGAACACACATAGGCCACAACTGGAAATAAAAAAACTGCAACCGCGTTAATTGCGTTATTTTTTTTTTACGCGTTAAATATTTCACATTAATCGAATGCGTTAACGCGCTAATTTTGACAGCACTAATATATATATATATATATATATATATATATATATATATATATATATATATATATATATATATATATATATATATATAATCTGAATTAAAATGTGTTTGATTTAAGCCTATTTCAAAATTTGTGTCATAAAATTATATCGCGCATACAGCTCAACTTACGCGATCGTTATAAAGGTGTTTAAACAACAGTACACTTCCACTTTTCTCGCAGTGCTCAGCTGTGAACGATTTAAAAATGGGTGCGTTCGACTTGAAGCACAACCTCAGACGGTGGTATGATTCGCTCTTTTGTTGTTCTGTTTTCTTTCAGGATCAAAAATACAACAAGTGAAAGCATTTATCTGTATTTCCGACTGATGAGAACTATGCACATACATTCATAGATCAGTCAATTTTGTATTTTATTATAAGATATTTTATTCTAATGTGATCAGTGACTCAAGCACTGATGGACCAAAGAGCACGTATTTCGACATTTGTAGTAAAAAGGTGAAATATAAATTCTCAGAAAATGCATTTAATACCAATATATTGAAACGTCTGTTTATATACTCCATTAATAAAGGAGTCCAGACATTGGAAAAATATCAGTCCACATGCGTTTTATATTTAATATGAGGGAAACAGACATGCATGCATGCGTGAGACAAAAAATATTTAACTTTTAGGTAGCAAAATATTTTTTTGTAATTCTGTCAATTACACTAAGGTTATTACTTTGTCTGCTATATATTTGCTTCTTATTTACTAAATACGGGCAATTGACTGATAAAACATTGATTAAAATTAAGATAAAATGTATAAAAAACGAATATCTTTTAAAAAAAGGTTTTCCATAAATAACTTCTGTATGTCCTGGCAGTAAAATTTGAAAAAAGTGTGTCTAATGTCAGCACGTGATAATGGACTATATGAGAGCTGAAATCAGTGTAAATGCTGCATTTCTAGCAATCTCAGGATGTACTGTAACTGGCATTCATAGTTTAAAAAAAACTTTTTTTTTCATAAACTGATCACCTCCATGCCATGCTGAATTGAGGTAGTAATTAAGGCAAAAGTGACCCCTACCAAGTATTGAGTACATGTACAGTAAATGAAATACTTTCCAAAAGGCCAATAATTCACTATTTTTTTTTATTGGCCTTATGAAGTATTCAAATTTGTTGAAATAGTGATTTGGTAGGTTTTTGTTAAATGTGACCTAAAATCATCACAATTAAAAGAACCAAATACTTACACTACTTCAGTCTGTGTGCATTGAGTTTATTTAATACACGAGTATCGCAATTTGAGTTGACTTACTGAAATAAATTAACTTTTCCATGACATTCTAATTTATTGAGATGCACCTGTAAGTTAAAAAGAAGCGTTCACAGAATAGAGCCCTGAGGTACTCCACTAATAATTGTGGCAGATGATGAAGAAAACTTGCCTAGCTCAACAGAAAAAAGATCTGTCTTTGACAAATAAGAGTTGAACCATCATAAGGATGTGCCCCTGATACTGATCAGATGTTCTAAACACCAAATAAAAACATTATAATGCACAGTATCAAAGGAAGCTGTAAGATCAAGTAGAATCAATCCCACATTTGTATCGCCATCAACTGTAACCAAAATACAATTGAACTCTGTACTGTGATGAGCAGTGAAACAAGACTGAAAAGGTTCTAATAAATTAGCTGTATTTAAGAATGTGATCAATTTTAATTGCTCAAAATTTTCTACATTTTGACATAGTTCACCCAAAAAATAATAATTATGACAATTTATTTACAATCAAACCTTAATGACTTATTTTCTTTTGTGAAACATAAAAAAGGTATTTTAAAGACTCTTCTTTTATGAATCTTATTTTATGTTGGGCCGTTGTAGCCTAATCCTTTGTGTGTAATAAATTTATGTTGAATCAAATAAAATAAATATTTTTTAAAGCTACTATTTGTAATATCTACTTAATACTATTTCATTTAACACAAAAATAGCATTAAATAATCTTTTGGGGGTATTTTCACAGCCAAATGTAATTTGTGATTAATTAGATTAGCACATATGTATGTGATGTCTGCACATATATACATCATTTAGTATTGTCATGAAGTTCATGAAGTTCTTTTGTTTTTTACATTATGTTATGAAGCAGCTTTATGTTAAACTGCTTTTAATTACTTTTCCCCACATCAATCTACACTCCATTCACCATAATGTTGAAGCAAAAACAGAATTGTCACAATAAAAATGCCTCAGGTTACAAATGTAACTATGGTTCCCTAAATAGGAAACGAGACACTGCGTCCTCTAGGGGTCGCTATGGGCGGGGGGACACCTCTACAGAAAAGTTTGGAAGGCGAAACCTGAGCATTGAGAATAAAGCCTTTTCTTTCTTCCCAATGTCTGTCAGGTTCATCCACAGATGTATCTCTGTCACCACCATGGCCGCCATAGTCCTGCCCATGGCAGAGGTGGCCTGCTTGGTAGCATGGAGAGAGATCTGTGGTGCGGCGCAGCTCGGCTACCTGATCAGGAGAAAGGCCCTCGCCTCTATCAAGGTCTCTTAGCAGATCAGTCTGAGATGCTTAAAGCACCACCATCATGTGTAAAGAGGCCACAGCCTGACCTGCTGCTGCGTATGACTAGATGGCAAGGAGGGAGATTAAGAGAGGATGTCTCCCCCCGCAGAAAGAATGCTCTTTCTACAGAGGGGCATCCTCTCATAGCCGTTTTCGTGCATCGCCTCGATGTCGGCACAAATCTTCTGGTGAAACCCATGGATGCAAGAAGAAAATGGCCTCTTCCATTTCTTTTCGATCTGTGTATGGAGATCAGGCAGAATTGGAAGGCTCACCTGAGCTGGAGGGCTATGGTCATAAAGATAGCGCTCGTCGAGGCGGCCTCACGGAATCACCTTGTTAGTGCACTTCCATGGCAAATCCAACTTTGTCATGGCGCGATCCATAACCTCTAACAGCCCTACATACGCAGGGCAGGAGGATTGAGAAGGCTCAGCCTCAGCTTCTTCACCATCCTCAAATATCTCCTTTTTGTCCTGTGTAAAAAACCCAGCAGAGCACTAACCTCACTATCAGTATCAGAAAGTGTTAAAGATATAACATCATCCTTCCAAGGCTCTCTCTCTCTCTCTCTCTCTCTCTCTCTCTCTCTCTCTCTCTCTCTCTTTCTCTCTCAGCCTCCCCCTCTCTATTTCACTTAGCGGTTGAAATTACATCAGCAGAGTCGTCACCATCACGATAGAAAAGTGGGGCTTTTACGTAATGTTATTTCAACTCTGAAATTACAAGCAAAAATATATAAACTCCGAGACAATAACTGAAAAGAATTGTGAATTTTATTGACATTAAATTGTCCTCATTTTCACCTCAAAATTTTTGGGAAGCTGTGCCTCCCCTGCCTCCCCAGATGAACCACCACTGGTAACATGTTAAGCAATATGAATTACATTATAAGCAATATGAATGATACTGGGTTGAATTTAAACTGTCCAAGATATGAATACTTTTGCAATGGAATCATTTTGTATTTATTGTAATTTTTTTTATAAATATGAAAAGCAAACTTTTTTTGTTTTACTATTATGGTATTTGGAGAGCAGATTGATGTGGGAATAAAGTAATTTAAAGCAGTTTAACATTGGGCAGCAAAATAAAATACCCAAAAAAGGGCTGGTAAGCATTAAAAAAAAAAGATCTAATTAATTACATGATGTGATGATTGATTAATCAAATTAATCGCACATCAAATTTTGGTTTGGTTTGGACTATAACTTAAATAATTTATTTTCTTAATTTTATTATTAGTACTATGAACATATGAAATTATTTCTTTAATGAAATGATACTCTAAATAATAAACTAAAACTGCCAGTAGGTGGTGGTAAATGTCTTAATCATTAAGTCATCGAGTGATTTTATTCATTCATTTTATTCGTTCAAATGGCTGAATCATTCAGGAGTGAAGTAAATGGTTCTTTATGAATGGTTCATTGAATCATTAGGCTTGTTTGACTTGAAGCGGAACATCACCATCAGATCAATCAGTGTGTGACATCAAAGAACAGCAAGAGCTTAGAGAGCAGACGACTCCTTGTGCTTTCGAATCGCTGTCACGGTACTTTGATGTCATACACCGATCGGTCTGTGCAGCGCTAGTTCAAAGCCAACGCATATGCCAATGGTTCAACGTGCCAAATGGTTCACCAAATTCATTCAAATGTGGATTAAGAAATGAAATGCCGCTGTGGGTTGCTCGGAGATTAATAGTTCTGCTTTGTCTTCATCTCCTGGTTGGCAAAATTGGGCAAAACAGATAACATTGTGTCTAAAATAGCACAATATTAACTTCTTAAATGAACTGTTGTATAAGAGTATCACATTTGCACTCGTGTGATATTGCACTTAGCCTACTTCTCCGGTGATATTTCTTAACTATGTGATGTAAATATGAGACACAATCTCAAATGGGTGTTCTGCCCAATATCTTGAATTTTGGGGACATCTTCTAGGCTCCATCATGTAGTAAGTTGTTGCCCTGCCTCATATTAGACATCAATGGCAGATGATCCACATAGGTCTGGGGCGGGGAAAGTGTGTCAAATGCATTAAAAATTGTAACGTGTTATTTTTCTCCATAATTAATTAATTAATTAATCTAATTAACGCATTAAATTAATGCGTTAATTAATCTAATTAACGCATTAAATTAACGCATTAAATTAGTTATATATATATATATATATAATTGCTATTTATATAGTTGATATAGTTACTGATATTATAGTTATTATTGCATATGAACTATGGTCATAAAGTACAGCTACATAAAAAAAAGGATAAGTAACTGACTTTACTGGACAGCTTTAATACCTTTAAGTGTCATTCTTGAATGCTCGGTAACTTATAGTATAGGAAATATGTAATTTACTCTTTTGCACACTTTTGGGATCAAACCTGCAACCTTTTGCTTTACCAACTTAGATCTCCTACCTGACATGCTACCACCAGTCCAATGCCACAGGGGCTTCGCTGCTCAATGTCCAATAGAGTTAGAAAAAAAAACATCACAGACAAACCATCCACCTTCCTTTTTTTTTTTTCAAAGGCAGAAGATTAAATCATCACAACTTGAACCATCATTAAAAGGTTCAAAAGCTAAGATCACAGGGAATTATACAGGTACGTCTTCAATTATGGATTATAAATAACGAGGGAGGATTTTAACGTGACACCAACAAGCATCAAAAATGCATGTGGCACATAAGGAATACGAATAGTTTTTTTTTTTTTTTTTTAGCTCTGAAGCAAGTGAAGTTAAAAAATACAAATACATTTCTGAGCATGTGTTTTTAGCGACTTGCTCCCTTGCTCTCTTCCTCTCTGTGAAGGATGAACATGTCTACAAGAAAAAGTACTTAATGTAAGACACTTTTAGATGTCTAGGTGTCGTATCTTTTCCTCTTCGAGACACTGCACTCAGGAGGACTTCTTCAGATGGAGCTGTGTCTTGGACGCAACGATCATGGCCATTAACCGCCGTGATCACAGTAACAACAGTGTTTTTTAGTGTTCTTTGCTGGCCCGCGCTCCAGCGATAATGATCTAAGCAGAGGGCAGGAGGGACTGCTTAACTGATGGCGGCAATCTCAAACCTGGAGAACAAGCGAAGCCTTTTAGCGCCAAGAATAGGAGTATCGGACAGCTGTAGAAAGTGTGTCAACATACAAAGGCGTTTAGGCGTAGCGCAGGGGCACCTTGACTGTTTTTCCCAGCTTTTGTCCTGTTGGAACAATTATTTTATTATTTTCTTTTCTTTTTTCTTTCTTCCAGGGAGATTTACCCAACATATCTTGAGAAGCTCCAGAGGTTCTTGACTATTTTTATGCACAGCGCTGCTTTTGATGAGTATGTGGGCAGAAATTCCCAACTCTCTCCCAATGCCATCATCATATAACATTAATGGCTTCTGTACTGAATTATTTTACATATGTGGTATTCAAATGAGATGACGATAAGCGGTCTTTGGTTCCTCCCTAATTAACAGGCAACACAAGCTCGATTTCACGAGTCGCTGCGCTTGGATATGCATTTGCAAACTGTTCATAGTGCACAATGCAAAGTACATGTTGCAGTCTCATAGCTGCTGTAAGAGGCAATATATACAGTATTATCGTAAACTGACTACGGCCAATGTTCTCCCTTCAGGATCTATTGTTATGAAAGGGAAACAATTTAAAGAGAGCATTTACACAGTCCTTATTTATGATGGTACATTCATGTTGTGTTCAGTTAGTGTCTTCATGGGAACAGATTTGGAGAAATGCAGCATTACATCACTTGCTCACCAAAGGATCATCTGCAGTGAATGGGTGTTGGGATGAGAGTCAAAACCATCTCAAAATCCACAACTAATTAACATGACTGAAGTCCATCAATTAACATTGTGAAATGGAAAGCTGTGTGTTTGTAAGAAACAAATCCATAATTAAAGCATTTTAATTTTGAACAATCACTTGTGGCCAAAATACAAGTCCATAATCCATAATAACATAAAAGCATTCCCTCCAATGAAAACGTCCATCCCCTGGTGTCCTCAAACATCAAAATCCACAGACAAATCGGTTTGGAACTGTTTTGGACATTTTCAATTGTAAGCCACACATTACAAGAGCATCCATGGCAATTCTTGCATCTTAGAAGAAGAATCTGGACAGGGGGCAATGCAATCCTCAGGCAAACCGCCACAGAGTTGGTTTTCTCTATAAAGTTAGAATCTGTGAACAGGTTAACCGGTTTCAGGAAAGAGAATGATGTGCTCTAAATGAGTCACAGTAGAAATCAAGTATTTTAATGGCTGCGTATAAAATAGCTCAACACGATAGTAAAATCAAAAACAGTAAGATGTCAAATAGAAAGTCATCATGTTTTAAAGAACAGTGGTTTGATTAAATGGTGGAAGTAGCGGATAATGGGCACAAAACGGTGCCAAAACTCTGAGACATTTACAGTACAGTTATACACAGGTGTAATGTGCAAACCTTAGAGGTATGTTTAAGATTACTAAAATTCACATTCATGTTTAAAAAAAAAAATGTAGCTTACAGACCTCGGTTTAAATTTCATCAGCTATTCTATTCTATTCTATTCTATTCTATTCTATTCTATTCTATTCTATCAGTTTAAATGTTTCGTGTTTGATATTGTATTATATTATTATAAAAGAACTAAACTGTTCTGCATGAGAAAAATTTCAAAATGATTTTTAACAATTTCTTGGTAACCGCACTAAAAAAAATTAATTAAAATGTTTTTCTTGGGTAATCTAAAATGTGAACCATTTATTTACAACAAGGATATAAAGACTGTTTTAGAGAAAAGGTTTTGCTTTGCCAGAAAGAATTAGAGGGAACATTGCTTTATCTGTGCATGTTTTCTGATTCAGATGAAATGTCTGTGTTTTGATTTACTTGTTTCTTACAAACACACAGCTTTTCGCTCCACAAGACAATAAATTACAAAATAATTGTAATTGACGGAAGATGATCCATTGGTGGGCTTCAGTGCCAACAGCTCTCTTCGCTTTAAAGTGTTCCTTTCAACACAAACACACACACACACACACACACACAATTTCTATTTGAAGTGCAGAGAGTTAAATAAGATGAACCAACACACTGCATAATACTCACATTCTCAATGTAGTTATTTTCCATACAAATATATTCCTTCAGGTGAAAAAAAGTAATCATTTTAGAAAGCGAAAACTCTAACAACATACGTTCAATTGCATTGCCATCGTAGTTAGCTTCCTCGCGTGTTGACAGTAAATTCACAGATCAAGAGGGCCATCTAC
Organism: Carassius gibelio; assembly: GCF_023724105.1. Lineage (NCBI taxonomy): Eukaryota > Metazoa > Chordata > Actinopteri > Cypriniformes > Cyprinidae > Carassius > Carassius gibelio. Next base: position 7,510,962 of record NC_068406.1, read on the forward strand.
CTAAGAGTAAAAAAAAGGGAGAAAGTTCAACTTCGTTCATAATTGTGTGAATTATATTAGCTGACAGTCGGCCTGTTATCTTCAGATGGGTCGGAGGGCAGTTACTTCTTGCCCATTAGCGATGTTTATTCCAAACATGCATTCCTGTCAGATAGGCCAAATGGGTTTAAGTCTAGTATTGACCTCATTTAGCCTGCAGTTGAGCTGCTAAATTATTCCAAGGGGTGAAAAGTCATTTAAACAAGCCTGAAGAACGATTTTTTTCTGCGAGGAATTAAGGTGCGCTATCGACTACGTCTGCAACTGTAGGTAAAGACATAATCCACAGTTTAACGTTATTGTTAAAAATGAAGCAAGGAAATGGAAAAAATCTCCTTTCACGAAAGAGTGAAATTTTAATATCCCATCTAACGCTATCCACCAGTTTAACATAATGACTCTTTCTTTCTATGAAGTGGGCTAAAAGTTTTTTTTTTAATCTGTAATGAATAATGAGTGATTAAAGAAGTGAAGATCTTTTGATTTTGTTAAATAAATCACAAGTTAGAGTTAAATTACTTTCAAAACTCAAAGCTTGGTCCATAGAAAGAGAAGAATGTCTTTAACAGCAGCCAGAACTTTCCCATTAGGTGGGAAATTAAAGAAGGAAAAAGAAATCGGGCAACAAAAAGAGAACAATGAAAGGAAAAGAGTGTGGCATTATGTAAAATTGGCCGCTAAATAGCCCAGGGTTGTTTTAATCCTTTTTTTTTTTTTGTGAGAGAAGCTTTTTCGCTTGATGAAGCTGAAGTACAGTCGATATTGTGTTCTAGCATGGGCTCCTGATGCCCTCTCTTGTGTTTTATAATTGATCTGATTGAGGCTTCTGCACATTTAAATCGTGAACTGAAGGGGAGTCTAAAGCCCTATTTACACATAGTATTAACATCCATCTCGAGTAATACGATCACATGATCAACTGAGACACATCACCATTTACACCTGGTATTTGGGTGAATCTCACGAAGAATGTCAAGAGTATTTTCATGACTTCGTAACAGTCATAAAAATAATGTCATAAAAACGAAATGTTAATTGCTATAAAATGAAAACTGCGATGAACTACTGTCATGTGACGTATTTTAGACATTTTAGTGTGAAGCTTAATTTTATATGGCGAATGGATGGGTGGGACAGACAGACTGATAGACAGATATTCGTAATATATTCTGGATCACAATTATACATGTATGTAGTGCCACCTACTGTAATAATACTCTAACCCCAATCAAAACCAATCAATCTTGGCAAATTCAAACCAATGATATATAACTAATTTCACAAGACTCTTACAAACATAAAGGGGCCTATCATACACCCGGCACAATGTGACGTCAGGCAATGGTTTTTGCCAGTTTCAGCTCGACACAATTTTCATTTACATATAAAGCACCACGATGTTTAAATTGCAAATGCACTTGCGCCCATCTGTTCATACCAGCCAATGGGCTTGCTGGTCAGAAAACTACTGTAGGTTTTTTCAGATGCATTGTTGGTGCATTGCTATATTGAGGCAACTGAAAATGATTGCACCATTGACCAACTAAAACATTGTCTAAAGTCAATGGTGCAGTATTATATATATATATATATTATACATATGGTTCAGTTTGATTTGGTGAACTGGTTTGACCAGATCCAGTTAAATAGAATGATTCGTTCATGATCTGGACATCAGATGAGACAAAACCAGTAAAAACCACCAGTCTGTCTTTGCAAAGCATTTGTGCAACAAACACATTGTAGGCTACTGGTTCAGGAAACACTCCTCATCCTCCATGAAATGCACAGCACACTCGTAGACATGTGGAGGCGTGTTAAAACTAGGCGTTTTGGGGGGGCGTTTGACTCATCTCTTTGGATTTGAGACTTGAGTCTTTGTAAAAAAAATAAATAAATAAATAAATTCATTTAGAGTTTGCAAAATACACATCATATTATATCCATTCAAATATAATTTGCTGACATGTTTCATTTATATCAGACACACATAGTGTAAGTAACTATAAGGTTCACTTAGTTTTTCTCCCAGTTTACTGTCCACTTATTTGCATGTATTTTGGGAGAAATTGATGAATTCACTTACTGTAAATCTGACTGACAGAACTCTCTGAACTGCAGCGCAAACAAACATGGTAGCGCACGTCTCACTTACAGATCACAATCAAGATCATTTAGAAAGGTTTTTAAATTCTCCAGTCAATGCAGGTCAAACAAACCACACTTCTTCGTGCCACCTCAAGATGTCTATAAACAGTGACATTTGCATTAAGCGTTATTTGGCTTACACTTGTATTTTTTTTTTTTTTCAATTTTTTTATGTCAGTTCAAATCAAATCCAGATTCATGAAAGCTGTTTGTTTCTATAGTGGATTGTGTAGATTTTATTTGATGATCTCAAAATATGTTAATTATAGAAAAAAAGAAAAAAAAAGAAAAAAAAATATATATATATGTATATACACACACACACACACACACACACACACACACACATGCATACATACATACTAGGACTCTTTTATTTTTTTTCCAAGACCAAATTATCGGTATATGCTATTATGGACTCAAAGATTGGTTTACATGTCATACCATACTTTTTCTTTCCAATAAATATGTCTTCCATTGAACATTGTTTTACAACATGAACATGTAAGTGTCATGCACAGGCATACAGGTGGGCAATAAACCAGTAGAAACTTGCTGGTACAAATTGGAGTATCATTTTGAACATGGCCATGTCAGTGTTGCCTGTGGCATTGAATCTCCAGCACCATGGAAAATGTGTGAATGTGAGTTTGCAGTCTGAATAGGATGTTATTAGATAAAAGGACATTTTTGTATTGAGTTATCCTGTCCTCGCTTGCTGAATGCAAAACAAACATATAGATTGTATTAATCGCAATCTGTACAGTCTGATTTACAAACCAAACACCTACGAGCTGGTTGAAATAAATCAGACAAAGCAGTTACTCTGTCAACATCAATAACAAGTTATCAGTACTTTCTGTGAATCAAGCAATATTTGTGTACTAAAGGTTTGTAAAACTTAGAAACACTGAACTTACTGTACTGTCTCGCTCTCATTTTAAAAGGATGTCCATGTCCGTTTGAAAAAACATTCAATTTTTCATATCTTTTAAAGGCTTAAAATCATTAAAAATATTACACTCAAGTCTCTATAAAATTCTGGACTCCAGTAAATAACTCAAGTCCATGAGATTGTTGGGCAGTTTTTATCTTTCAGCTGAAATTCTATCATCTGCACGCCATCCAGTCGCTGAACCTCCAGAGTCAGCAGGCTATTAATAAACAGTACAACATCAGATTTTTCAAAACAGTGCTGGCATGTCCGAACCTTTTATTGTAATTAATTTCATGGCTGCACACATTTGAATCATTCAAATTAGTCCACACGTTTTACAATCTCATACATAGTCTTCCTTTCTGTGAATGGGTTTCTATTTAGCTCTAATTCTACAGCTCTAGCATTAAATCTAGTTACCAAGGCCTTACCGTCACTGTGAAAAGCAGCAAATTAACGTAATTCATATAAACTGAAAAGCACTGGGGTGGTACTCATTGCCTAGGACATGTTCTCCTACTGGTAGAAAATTAATGTGCCATAACTAAGAAAAGTGTCAGCCGTGGGGTGGTAAGACCGGTACAGCGCTTGATCAGCAGGTGTTTTTTTTTTTTTATTTGCAGATTTGTTTTGACATGCGTTCACAGCTCTACTTAACACAGCATTTAAAAATGTCACAAAGCCAAGTTGAATATTTAAAAATGAAATGCTGCTTAATTAGTATTGATGATATTAGTGGTGTTTGCTTTTGCTTTTCTTACTTAGGGGTAAGGATTTGAACAATTCCATGACTACGTGTGTCAGGGTTTTAAAGTATTTGTCACATGAGTGTGCATTATACTATGTAACTGTTAACTATTTACATAAATACTGCGCGTCTCTCAAACTGTGCTTGTGTGTGGTGGTGGTGGGGGGGGGGGGCACTGTGATAATGGACCACAGTTGTAAAATGAATTTAGTAAGATGTTCATTTAGAGTACATTTACATGACAACAATGTACTACAATATAGAAAAGAATCTCCTTTGATTTTTTTTTTTTAAATCTGGTGTACAGACACCAACGCTGTCAAAACAATCCCCATTCACACAGATCTGCAGACATAAAAAAAACAAAAAAAAAACTGTAGTATGCATGCCAGGCCAGTAGTTGGCAATGTCACTTGTACAAATCTAATGCAGCTGCACCTACTGACTGAGTTTGTGATTAATTTGTATCTGACGTCACAGATTTCACAAATGAGCTTTTTTATAATTTAAAGGAGACCATAACAATATAATTTCCAAAAATTTGCATTGTGAAACACGTTTTCAAATGTTTGCTTTTTCAGGTAAAGATAAGCAAAACCAGTCTAAAAACAAAACCTTTGAGTAGTAAAAAAAGCACCAACTTCACTCAACAACAGAAGCCGGAGACTTACAGTGCTAACAATAATCTATGTCCTCCTGCTCAAAACACAACACATCCACTATCGTCTCATTATCTATTGACAGCATCTTAATTACACATTTTCCCACTTGTACTAATTGAAACAAACCATTTTTGGCAAAAGTAAATTTGCCTTACTATATCAATTTAGGTATGTCAATGGAAATAATTTCCATGATCGATCATCATTTAAATTAACAATCAATTAACCAATTAATCGTTAACCTTAATGCTGCAAAATGCGTCTATTGCATTGGCACAGTCACTGGTATGACAGGATGAGCAAATGCCACTCAAAACAACAACAAAAATGCTTTATCATGCTAGTAGCAGGATTATAATATGAATAGATGTGATTATGATCATTTGTTAAAATAAAGAGAACACGCCATACATTTGAGATTATTTTACTGACTGCTGAATGCACCTCTTTAAATGGTTTTCTGGTGTTCGTTGTTGTATTTTAAAACACAATTGCAAAGTTTTCAACTGACATTATGGCATTTAAAATAGAATGATCTCAAAAGTAACTGTGGCGCGTGTGGCTGTGCTGCGCAGTTAGAGAACCATCTAGTTAGAGCACTGCTGCAAAACACGTGAACCATTTTTATCGTATTATGACCAGAACTTAGTTTAGTCAGGCTTAGGTCTGCTGGATCATGTTCTGGAAAATGTCAGACTTGGAATTTTTGTGTCCCAGTATTCTTGTTATAAAAATCCGGCATTTACAGTGCATTTGATCGTGACCGTGTGTGCGCACAGACGAGGACGGAGCGAGCAAGGGTTTGGCTAGATTTATTTGGAGGTTATTGCTCATGTTTCATTCAACACAAACCAAAATGTTTCTATATTCACAATGAATTGAATGTTAAACTATTATTTATAATGTAAACTACCTGGCTTGTACTTTACACACATTCACATAGGCTATAGACGGAAAAGATCATCTCCTTCACATGAGCAAAAACATCCTTGGAATAACAGCAGATTAAATCGGTATATTAAGGTCCATTTAAACTGACCAGTGTAACCTTTTATATCTTTGGTTGACTGCATTCTATTTTGATAATGAATGGACTATGATGCAAGTCTGAATTTCTAGAATATGTGGGGGGTGGGGTGCACATGAGGCGCAGCGTGATCGAACAGTTGAGATATAATTAAAAAAAAAAATTTGAGTCAGATATGATCTGCTAAAGTGTGCACTTACAATAAAAAACAGAAGATTTGTAAAAATAAGACAAACAAACTTTATTTTGCAAAGAATGTGCGTTGTCATACTTTCCTTTCAGTGAACTTGTTTATGGAGTGCCGCGACACACTTCCGTTTTAAATCCGTTATTGTAATTAAGGTATATTTTGCTTTTTTTCTGAAAACAAACATTTTTATTTCAGACCTATGCATTTTCTTTAAAGCATCCCATTTGTCATCAATTTCGTAAAGCATCAATTTTCATGAATTAAGAATTTGTTCGATCTATTAATTTGTTTCCTCAATTCAGTTAAATCATGGGTTAAGGAACAAAATTAATGAAACATGAACAGTTGCCGCAAATTAATAAGTCTTAGGAAATAATTAACAAGTAGGAATGAATAGCCTATCTGTCCTGTGTTCCGTAGCCCTGCAAAGCTCAAGATATCAAATAATTATCTGGTGAATTTACTTAGTTACTTCATTTCCATTGCTTTCCATGTTGAAGAACTTTGTGTTTAAATCACACTTAAAGCCTAATTTGTAAATTACGAATGAATAATGATCCATTTATATATGGTCACAGTCACTCACAGCCGCTCGCACATGTTTTGCGCATGAGCCACACGCAGCCCAACATCAAATCAGTTAACCCACCATCGAGAGCTTAATTGATTGCATCTTTTATCAACAATTATCGATTATCGATTAATCGTTGACATCCGTAATATCTATACAGAAATTTCAAGGATTAAAAATTAAATAAATAAAAATACAAAAATATAATAGAAACCAAAACCAAAATATAAATTTTTCACAAACATTTCCATAAAAGAGTTTCAGCTAAAACATGAAATATATTAGGGATCAAAAATGTATATCAGCCAATGATTAATGCGCATATCGTCATTTCACGTAGAACAGCTGTTACTACACAGAGCCGTTGTTAATAGAGAAGATGCGCAAATCCACGTTCATTATCAGCTTGGATTTGCGCAGCTTGTGAGTTAACAACGGCTCTGTGTAGTAACAGCTGCTCTATGTGAAAATCACACACCTGATGGAATTTACCGCTGATTAGATAACCGGCTTTACTGATGAGATGCGCATTAATCATAATACACCATACGCTGTTAGATTTCCTCTAAACTCAAACTCAAACATGTTTGATACCCTCTGACTAGATGGAATCACAATCTGAGAATTTGAAAAAGAAAAATGATTTTCGGCGGAATCTGTCTATTTCGAATGACCCTGACAACCCCAAGTTTCACACAAACACACATATTAAATTCTTTAAAAATATGTTTCTTTTATTTATTTATTTTCAGGAAAACTGCAGAACTGGCAGTAAACCTGCAGTGTTTTGGGAAAAGAAACAAAGGCACACAGTGGGACTACAGCCACATTTTACCCTACTTTTAAGCATGCCCATCACTCAAAAAAAAAACAAGGACAGACAATTTGAATGCATCCAGTGTTTTTTATACTAAAACTCAACACGAGACAACAGAAAGAAGCATCACATCATCATTTCAGTCTATTGGGATAATTGTCACATGTCCTGCTCTTTGAAGAGTTAGCACGGCTAGAGTCTAAATAAGCAAAGCGTGCTACAACCACTGCCAACATCCAGGAACATCTGCTGGGCTCATTTAAAGCCCCTCACCTCTAAAAAAAACCACTATTCAAGATTGTGCCACCAGTTCTCCTACTTGTTTTATCTGTAATCAACTTGCTCAAAAGTCCACCAAATAGAAAAGTTAAATAAAAAATGTGAGACAAAAAAAAAAAATCAATGAACCTGCTGATTTCATTGTCAAAGCAATGTAATAAATAAACTTACCTTCAGTCAGGGAACTTTCCCTAGCGCCCAACTCGGTAATTAATGAGAGAAGAGAGCCTGAAATGCACACACAGAGAGAGAGAGAGAGAGATGAATCAACACTGTCATTACTAGTTGCCAGCACATCAGGAATCGACTGCTTCTGGCCAGAGGAATGGCTATTAGCACCATTGCTAGTAAACCTGGACAACAGTGTTCATTAAGGCACTATTAGAACCTAAAATAATGCTTCAGATTAGCGGCTGCTAATTGAGACAGCAGGGAGATTCAGAGGTGTGGTTATTGCTTTACTTCAAATGTTTTCTGGATGAAAGCAAGTTTGAAAATTAAACCATTGCTGTGTACTGAATGGGATAAATTAATCATGGCCACCAATATTGAAGGGTTGCTCATTACCGAGGAACTCCAAAATTGGCCACTTCAAAGGGCCCTACGGAATGAAGGGTTTTTTAAGGTTAGGGTAAACGAGTTAGAAAATGTTAACTGTGTTTGCATGCTAACTACGGATTACTAAGACATGTTTTAATAGTTTAATGCATCCCCCCTGGTTAAAATCACCAACAAGAGAAGAATTTTGACATTTGACCTAAAAAAAGGAATAAATGACTAAAACGAGGCTACAAGTTGTGGAAATTCTTCATTTGTGATCACACTTTATTTTTGACATGTCCTGTGAGTCTTTCAGAAAGTTACATAGTTATGCTAGTGGGTAGCAAGTGTCTGTGTTTGTGACTCATAAAATTTTTCCCCCATCAGATTAAGGCCCAATTCCCATTTCTACCCCATAGCCCATCCCCTTTCCCCTGTCTCGATTCTCTTTTGGTTGGAGGGGAAGGGCCAGATAGCCCTTTAAACGAAGATTTTTCGGGACCACACTTCAAACGAAGGGGTATGAATTATCTCGAAAACATGGCTGCTACAGTGAACAAAAAGACACATAAATGTAAGCTTTTTTGGCATAAATAAACATTTTTACGAAAAGTAATCATTTGTTTTATGTTACATTCAATTGTGAGTTCATATTAATGGTCATGTTACTCAAAGAAATGTTTGCAAAAAAAAATCGCTAATATTTGCTAACGTCATATTATTACAGAATGCATGATCACGCTACAGCACATGTCTGATCAGGGACTACGTAGACTAATCCCCCCAATAATTAGAAATTGCTAAACCATGTTCTCAAATATTACCTATTCGAGAGAGAAATGGAATTTGCGTGTATTCGAGTCTGTGCGTTTATCTTTTTAGAGTGAGATTACTTCAAAACAGCGATTGTATCCTCTCGTCGCTGGAAAATATAATGTAGTGATTCAGTATTTAAACTGTATTTAATAAAAGTCATGGGGCAGCATTGACAAGTTTATTTCCTCCTGGATGTTTGAGCTGCGCGATTTCCGATCTATGTGTCGTGTCATATGTGTCAGTAAGCAGCTCATTAATACAGAACGATAATTAAAGGCTCTAATGCACACCAGCACACCAGTATATGTGTGTATTGTAAGAGCTAGACGACGAATGATGGTGCGTGAAGTCATGGTAGTGGTGTCCCAATCCTTAGTGGAATATTTCCCCCCTACCCCTTGACACTCTGGGTATAAAATAGAATTGGGATTGAGCCTAATTGAACTCTGATTCATTGAGAAACAAAACACCCTTAGGGGCCGGGCCGTTCACATATCGCGTCTTTTGCGTGCGCAAGTTCGCTATTTCCAATGTAGGCGCGCGAAATGCGCGCTTATAATGGAAGCGACGCGGTGCGACGCACCTGGAAAAACGCTTCCATTATGGGCGCGCATTCCGCGCCGCATCGAGTTAAAAACATTTCAACTTTTCAGAATGCCGCAAGCACACTGCGGGTCAAGTGACAAGAACTAACCAATCAGCTTCATCCTTTCCCGTAACAACGCTCAGCCAAGATGAAGGAACAGCTGATCATAGTTGTATATGGATTGCCATTTTGAAATAAATTTAGTAGCAGAGCTACTGCAAGCGATTTTTAGAGCTGCAAATCCATTTATCCTTTGCTGAAATTTCCGCATTTTCATGGAGAGAGCACATCATGGTTGCTTAACAAAGGGAGATGCCTCAGGGGCGCAACTGCCCGAGCGCTTTGAAAAGAAGGAGAAAGCGGCGCGCCTAGCGTTTTCCACGCGTTTTTAGGCGCGATTGAAGATGCAACTCAATTTTGTTTTCATTGGATATAAATTACAGCATATAGTGAATATATATGGAGTTGTCCCATTTTTCCCTTTTCTGAAGTTGGTAACCCTAGTCTGTATGAATGAATGAATGAATGAACTAATAAACAATCTCCCCTAATACAACCTTAAAGCATCATAGTGAACTTGAATTCATAAAAAATGGCTTTGTTATGGAAAAAAATTTGTAGAACTGACAGTAAACCTCACTAGCCCTACAGCTACCTACAACCTAAAAACAGATTTGAGTAAACATATAGTTTTTAACAAATCCTATAACATCACATATAATTTTTTTATGCTTGGTAGCTAGTTTCTCATAGCTTTGCATGTCTGATATATTATGGAAAATTAGAGCCGTTTTGTTTTCCATGCACAATAATTACACCCATTGTCCATGTAAGCATAATCATGAATTACACATCCCAGACCCTTAACATTGGTTATTTTTAAATGTTAAAATTTTCAAATGTATGCAGAACACTGCTCCTTAAACAATTAAAATTAAATCCATCTTCAGCACTGGGAAAATCAAATATTTACGAGTTGACTACCTTAAGGTTTTCTTAGCTCTCAACAACATGAGAACCATACAAATGCAACATGACAAGGCTGAGAAATGCTGTCCTTGTGCAAAATAATTAATAAAAAATAAATTGGAAAAAGGAGAGACACCTATAAAATGTGTTTTGTGCCTTCTAATGAGTCATTTATTATTTCACATGCAACTTGGTGAACACGAATGCAAAGTAAACCATTGGCAGCTGTAAACCTCAACAGCATACATTTCTGAAAGGAATTTTTAACCCTCTACTTCATGTTTTTGTGTTGTATAGTACAAACTCTATCCTTTTAATCAAGTATTATTTTTCACTTTATTAGCATTACTTTTTGACATCCTGACTCACCCAAAAAGTGCAATAAAATCAAAGAGAAAACTCTAGATAATACCCATTTGTTATTCATTAATTATTTATTTATAATGTTTTAAAAACACACTTTGTAAAACAAGCACCATTTGCTTCTTCAGCCTGATCATCTGAATACTGATCATCATCAGATTTTGGAATTCCCAAATCAATCAATACAGCAATAAACTAAATAAAAGCCAGTGCAGAATAACTGGGTTGAATATAACGTCATTATATATCGATATTTTTCCTTACACAGATATATCACTTGCTTCAGAAGGCCTTTATTAACCCCCTGGAGCCATGCGGATCACTTTTTATGATGGATTAATGCACTTTGATGGATTAATGTACTTTGATAAGTAATAGTTCAAGGAATTTGTTTGTTCCTTCTAGATATAGATATTTTCAGCTGAAAGCACGGTTTAAACAAGTACTACAACACTGAATTCACACGCAGTCACTCTCTTAATAATGCATTCAAACAAATGTAGACTAATACAGTGATAATTCATCTGTATCCGATTTTCAATGAGCAGAAATCTGTAAGAAAAGCATCGATCTGTAGTTAAAATAACTTGACGAAAACATAGCTTAATGTTATTTTATCTCAAACTAAATTTGCACCGCAAAAAGCAGCAATTATACCTTTTAATGCTGACAACCATGTCATGAGGTAAGACAAAGGTTTGCACACTAGTGTTCCAATAAACCACTTTAAAACTCTCTTGTTATTTTGTTATGCTTTCTGAACAGAACTGTGTCGTTTCAAACATACTGAAATACTTTAGACACGGCGCCAAGGCGGAGCAGTGTTTCTGATCAGTGAAGCAGGAAACGGTGAACCCAGAGTGGAGCTGGAACGGAGTGATTATTAAATACTTGCGCTCACATACTCTGATCTACAGAATCTAAAAATCTGGTTAACTTCAACATTTGGCTCAACCAACATTATGAGTTGGTTTGAAAGGAGATGAGGTGAAAGTAGCAATATGCCCTTGTTTAGAAACAAGTTTTTTTTATTTTTAAACTTACACAAACTGGTCACATGACAGAAGTTGCCAAATACGCAGCCAAAAACATCTTGAAACAGATTGGTGCACTGGTGGAGATTTTTCAAAAACGCTTTAGAAAACTGATTCGGGCCAAGTAGCAAAACAAACTTGTAGCCAATCAGCAGTAAGGGGCATGTCTACTCACAATGTGAAAAAGAGAGCGTTCAGTGCACAGGACGGACATTAGCCAAGCCGAGCGACAGAAAGATAAAGATGGTGAAAAAAAAAAAAAAGAGGAAAACATCTGCGGAACAAAAGAAGGCTTAAGGCAAATAGTAGGTCCCATGAAATTGTTGGATCAGCTTTCCAGTGCTAGAGAGAACTCAAATCAGCAGAAGATCATAAACAGAATACAACAGGGGAAGTTGTGGCCCAGCGGTTAGAGAGTTCGACTCCTAACCCTAGGGCTGTGGGTTTCGAATCTCGGGCTGGCAATACCACGACTGAGGTTCCCTTGAGCAAGGCATGGGCGCCGCAGCATAAATGGCTGCCCACTGCTCCGGGTGTGTGTGTGCGCTCACTGCTCTGTGTGTGGGTTAAATGGATGGGCACTTTGGATGGGTTAAATGCAAAGCATGAATTCTGAGTATGGGTCACCATACTTGGCTGAATGTCACTTGTCCCTTATACACATACATACAATATACACACATATACACACACTCACCTAAAGGATTATTAGGAACACCTGTTCAATTTCTCATTAATGCAATTATCTAATCAACCAATCACATGGCAGTTGCTTCAATGCATTTAGGGGTGTGGTCCTGGTCAAGACAATCTGCTGAACTCCAAACTGAATGTCAGAATGGGAAAGAAAGGTGATTTAAGCGTGGCATGTTTGTTGGTGCCAGACGGCCCAGTCTGAGTATTTCACAATCTGAATCTGCTCAGTTACTGGGATTTTCACGCACAACCATTTCTAGGGTTTACAAAGAATGGTGTGAAAAGGGAAAAACACCCAGTATGCGGCAATCCTGTGGGCGAAAATGCCTTGTTGATTCTAGAGGTCAGAGGAGAATGGGCCGACTGATTCAAGCTGATAGAAGAGCATCTTTGACTGAAATAATCACTCGTTACAACCGAGGTATGCAGCAAAGCATTTGTGAAGCCACAACACGCACAACCTTGAGGCAGATGGCTACAACAGCAAAAGACCCCACCGGGTACCACTCATCTCCACTACAAATAGGAAAAAGAGGCTACAATTTGCACGAGCTCACCAAAATTGGACAGTTGAAGACTGGAAAAATGTTGCCTGGTCTGATGAGTCTCGATTTCTTTTGAGACATTCAGATGGTAGAGTCAGAATATGGCGTAAACAGAATGAGAACATGGATCCATCTTGCCTTGTTACCACTGAGCAGGCTGGTGGTGGTGTAATGGTGTGGGGGATGTTTTCTTGGCTCACTTAGGCCACTTAGTGCCAATTGGGCATCGTTTAAATGCCACGGACTACCTGAACATTGTTTCTGACCATGTCCATCCCTTTATGACCACCATGGACCCATCCTCTGATGGCTACTTGTCACAAAGCTCCAATCATTTCAAATTGGTTTCTTGAACATTACAATGAGTTCACTGTACTAAAATGGTCACCAGATCTCAACCCCACAGTCACCAGATTAGGGCTGGGTGATATATGAGGCGATTCATCTGCGATAATGAACACGATATGGCGTAGCTTGTCAGCGATCTACGGCTCTGTCTATTAAAAGCCGCTCCAATTATAAGCAGGTGATGGCGAGTTTAGCGGTGACCACAGAAGCAGCTTTACTAATCAGATGCGCATGATCATATCGTTAGATATATCGCCCAGCCCTACACCAGATCTCAAACCAATAGAGCATCTTTGGGATGTGGTGGAACGAGAGCTTCATGCCCTGGATGTGCATCCCACAAACCTCCATCAACTGCAAGATGCTATCCTAATGGGCCAACATTTTTAAAGAATGCTTTCAGCATCTTGTTGAATCAATGGCACGTAGAATTAAGGCAGTTCTGAAGGCAGACAGCATCACTGGTATAATGAGTTTTAAAGTATTTTGTTGCGCCGCACCACTCGCGTCCAGAGGTAGACATGGTGTAACATTGGTTTTGCTTTGTTTCACTGCAAGAATCATTGCCTTGGTTACGTACATATGTGTGGGGTGGAGCTATCAAAGTAGGGGCATGTTTGTTTTGGTGATTTCAAATGTCAACATTGGCTACCAGAAATCGATTTCCCCATCTTTAAAGTAGTAATGCATTATACATCACTGGAAGAAAACATGTGAGAATCTAGGCTATATTTTCGTGTGACCCTGATGATGTGACTAAGGCTTGATGAAATGTAAGCCCAAGCATCCTCATCCCACCCATCTTAAGAGGACATTTTCGAGTCAAGGCAAAAATCCATTTATCAAGACAATGTTGGAAAAACCCAGTGGGGCTGCGGAGATGTGAGCTGGCAATAGAGTTGAACGACTGGCAGAGACTGGCTATTACCAAGCCTGTTCCAACACCCGGGGGAAGACAAGGACCTTTTTTTTGGTCTCCTTTTTTCCCTCCATGGCAGGATTTCCCAAAGGTGACAACCAAACGAACACAAGATGACTGAAAGTGTCTGTAATTAAATGTGTTGATTAAACTGACAGAAAGAGGACACGCAGAGATGAAAACAAGGTTAAGCAGAGGCGGCAGTGCTGGAAATCACAATATATAACTTGCACTCTGAAGAAGTGGGAAATAATCTATGTCACATTAGCAGAGATGACGATACGATTGAGATTGTTTTCACTTTGAGAGAATGTCTAAACTCTTTCATATACTAGAAAATCCCAAGGAATGAGTCACCAGGAAATTCTGTTATCATTATTCACGCTAACACCATTCCAAATCCACATCCATATAATGTCCCTACTGTAGATTGGAGATAGTGTTCCCTCTGCTCTTTCTAAATAATGAAACTAAATGGTGAGCCATTCAAAAATAACAAATAGCACTATGAAAGTACCATAATTTTATTATAAGACTTAGGCTACTGTGTTTCACATAGTCCCTTTCATTTACGATTGTCATTTGAAGCTTGACAGCACCTGGCCACTAAAAGACTGGCTAGGACATTCTTCAAAACATTCTCCTTATGTGTTCCACAGAATGTTCAGGTCAACTATTCCTTTAAAATAAAAAAACTTTAAAGAACCTTATAAATTTAAGGTTCTCAGATTTCACTAAAAGCTGAAAAGCTGTTAGAAGGTTACTTCTTAAAAAACAGCATATGTTATTTTGTAAGTATTACTAACACCCCCTTTAGTAGAGGACTATTGATTCTGCTGTGGGTATTTGTAATCTCGGAGTCCAAGCCTACAGGCTATTAAACTTCAAAAAAATAGCATGCAACCTCTGCTCTGGAGCTGGAGAAACTAAACTAAAAACAACCCAGCACTGATTTCTTTCCTTTGCTGACAAGGTTTTAATTTAGCCCTGATTTCGCTTGAGGACACTGAACCGTAACCATCAAAAAGTTCCCAAAATCCAAGAGCTTTAAAATGTACATACATTAAACACAAAGTAAAAACATGGGGAGGAGGGGTAAAATTGCATTAATATATGATTTGGTACTACAGGGAAAGCATCCTTCCTGGATTTGCAGGAATATATTGGGTTTACATAGAACTTAAGTTCAAGTAAGTTTTTAGTTAGAAGTGAATCATTTTGAAATGTAATCCAATTTATAATTCAGTTATACTGGAAATCTGAATACAGCACCGGGATCAATTATAAAATACACACTATATGAAACATACAGCCACAAGACTTTTGTGTGAGCTGTACTTCTGTTGGCAACTAATAAAACAAAAGGGCTTCCACACAACACATTATGGAAAGGATTCTCTTTTTTTAGCTGCAATATTATATATATATATATATATATATATATATATATATATATATATATACTGTATATACACACATATACAGTACAGACCAAAAGTTTGGACACACCTTCTCATTCAAAGAGTTTTCTTTATTTTCATGACTATGAAAATTGTAGAGTCACACTGAAGGCATCAAGGGCTATTTGACCAAGAAGGAGAGTGATGGGGTGCTGCGCCAGATGAGCTGGCCTCCACAGTCACCGGACCTGAACCCAATCCAGATGGTTTAGGGGTGAGCTGGACCGCAGACAGAAGGCAAAAGGGCCAACAAGTGCTAAGCATCTCTCGGGGAACTCCTTCAAAACTGTTGGAAGACCATTTCAGGTGACTACCTCTAGAAGCTCATCAAGAGAAGCCAAGAGTGTGCAAAGCAGTAATCAAAGCAAAAGATGGCTACTTTGAAGAACCTAGAATATGACATATTTTCTGTTGTTTCACACTTTTTTGTTATGTATCTAATTCCATATATAATTACACATGTGTTAATTCATAGTTTTGATGCCTTCAATGTGAATCTACAATTTCCATAGTCATGAAAATAAAGAAAACTCTTTGAATGAGAAGGTGTGTCCAAACTTTTATTCTGTAATGTATATATATAAATATATAAATTTTATGAAAATAAAATGCCTTTAAATATTAATAAGATAATATTTACATAATAACACATTGCTAAATATGAACAAAATCTAAAAAGAGCCTACTCAAGTCTCAGTCTGAAAGCATAGATCGTTGGTCGGGTTAAATCAACCGTCATAATTTGTTCAGATCTGACACTTTCGCTGTTTCAAGATACATTATCTAATGTAAGCTTTCAGATGTACTAAGCACTGTCGCTTATATGAACCGAGACTAAAAGACGGAGATAAAACTGAACACAGAGAAAGAGATGACCTCAGAAATGGCACAACCGCACATCTCAGAAGCTTCTGTAAGAGCTTCAGTTGAGGCTGACTTAAGAAGAAAGGATTAGAACAAAATCATTCCAACAAGATGACGACTGACCTTGATCAAAATTCAGCAAGAATAAGATAAGTTAGAAGTTGAGGACTCTGTGGATGACAGAAGCGGTTGCGTGAATAACTCTGGGCTTAAGGGAAGTGCGGAGGTTTTGGCTACCACACAGTCTGCCTCCGCTCTGATTATTAGGATAAAGTACCTGACAGATAAAGAATGTTTTAGTTCAAGGATTTTAAATATTATGCATATAAATTTATAGCTCAAGTATATAACCATTTTTAACACCTAATCTGCACATTTAAAAGGTATTTAAATAAATCTCTTTGAAACAACACTAAAGTGAACTATTCAGTAATCTCAATTTTTTTGTCTAGAAATTGGGGTTATTCTTCATTTTATTTAAAGTCTACATTCTCAACTTAGAACATCAGAATTCCACTTAAAGACAGGCTTTTGACATGAAAACATATTTAACCGATATTTTTTGGTTTACTTGTTATCTTCCAGGTAATGAAGAACAAATGGGCATTTAAAGCAAAAACAGAGAGAGAGCAAGAGAGAGAGAGAGAGAGAGCAGGAGAGGGAGATAAAGATAGATATTTTAAAGGGGGGGTGAAATGCTATTTCATGCATACTGAGTTTTTTTACACTGTTAAAGAGTTGGATTCCTTGCTAAACATGGACAAAGTTTCAAAAATTAAGTTGTACGTTTGAAGGAGTATTTCTGTTCCAAAAATACCTCTTCCGGTTTGTCACAAGTTTCGGAAAGTTTTTTCCGAGTATGGCTCTGTGTGATGTTAGATGGAGCGGAATTTCCTTATATGGGTCCTAAGGCACTTCTGCCGAAAGAGCGCGCGCTCCCGTAGAGCAGAGCACAGACATTCACTGATCAGAGCGAGAGACCGAATTGTCACAAAAGAAGTGTGTTTTTGGTTGCCAGGGCAAGACAACCCTGCACAGATTACCAAAAAAAAAAAAACAGCATTAAGGGACCAGAAGATGGAGTTTATTTTTACAGAGCATCAACGGAGTTGTGCAAGTGTTTTTGTTTGTTCCCTGCATTTCGAAGATGCTTGTTTTACAAACAAGGCCCAGTTTGACGACGGATTTGCGTATCGTTTATTTCTTAAGGATAATGCAGTCCCAACGAAAAAGAGTCACGATCGTGTGTTGGAACCGCAGGCGGTGAGTAAAACTGCTTCAAATATCTCTGTGTTGTTAACTTAGCAATCGGCGCGTAAGCACATCAAGTAAACAACATGCGATGTTGACATCAAACTGCACTTTCCACATGTACAGCTCAAAAAAAAAAAAAAAAAAAGACGACATAAAGTGGAACTTAGTCATTTTCCAAAACCGCTAAGCAAATATATACAGTTTCAGTACATACCACATAGAGACGTCGTTGCTGATGCTGCTCTGGTTAAATTTCAGCCGGCTGAATCTGACTGTTAGCCATGGTTTGTTTTGGATGATGTTTTTTGCCTCGCAGTAATGTCACAGCTTCCAAACGCTCTCAACGTAAAAGCTTGCTCGCGCTCGTGATTCTTTAGCTCCGCCCACACCTCAAGCCTCCAGGCGCTCGTGTTTTTCCGGGAAAAATCAGTACAGACTATCTTTTCTCTTATAACTATAATAAAACTAAAGACTTTTTGGAGTTATGAAGGATGCAGTACTACTCTATAGGTATTTAAGATTAACAGGATATTGAGTGAAAACGAGCATTTCACCAACCCCCCCTTGAAATACTTGCCTTCACACTCGTCAAGCTCCTCGAAATGTATTCTGTGAATCATTGTTCTGGTTTCAAGGTTTCAGAAGTTACATAAAATGCTTTTCAACAAAAGAAAGAAAGAGAGAAAGAAAGAAAAATAAAGAAAGACTTTTAAACTGGCAAATGCTTTAATATTTTAATATTCAATTCATGTTATTTTCTTAAAAGAAAGGTAAAATTGCTGTCAAGAGCAAACAAGAAATCAGTCACTCTGCAACAACCTCGGAATGGCATATGTGGAAAAATATTTAATTTCCAAATAATTATTAAACATTAATCACATTACATTGAGGCACCTGTGGTGAACCCATCTACACGGTTTCCCGGGATGCCCGGGATGTCATTAAATCTGAATGATTTTAAAAGTCTGTTTACAAGGGTAGTCTGATTAAAATATTGCTATTACCCAAGGTAAGGAACAGACGGTTTAAGATTGGCACCGCCTCGAGCTAGCCTTGTAGCTTGTGGGCCCAACTCAAGAGTGAAACTCATCATCCTTTTATGTTTTAAATCTGTGAAAAAAGCCCCAGATCACAGCTAAGCCTTTGACTCCGTCCTAGGGCCTCAATCTGCTCCCTAGATCTTTAGCATCACAGAGAAAGTCTAACAATAATTCAGGTGCAATGAAACATTTACTCATGCAACATAAAAAATAAATAAAAAATTAGTCTCCAAGGACAGGGACGGGACTGAAAGGACGTGTGGCTTTGAAGTTGTGCTCTGCATTTAACCCATTCAAGTGCACGCAGCAGTGAGTAGTGAACACACACACTGTGATCACACACCTGGAGGGGGGCAGCCAATGCTACAGTACCTGGGGAGCAGTTGGGGGTTCTGTGCCTTGCTGAAGGGTCTCACCTCAGTCGGTGTATTGAGGGTCAAGAGAGCACTGATTATTCACATCCCACCAGCTACAATCCCTGCTGGACCTGAGACTCAAACCAGCAACCTTCGAGTAACAAGTACAACTTATAAGGCCTTTAAAAACAGATTTGATATGGAACCAGGTAATTGTGACATAGAAAATTTACAGTCACAGTGACAAAATTTGAGTTTCTTTTATACAAAATCACAGCTAGGCCAGAGGAGAACTGGTCCCTCGACTAAGCCTGGCTTCTCCCAAGGGTTTTTTTTTTCTCCTTCCATTTCTGTCACTTGATAGTGATTGGGGTCCGTGCCACTGACTTACCTTTCAGTAATTTATCTATATGATCGCATTGACTGACATCATCAGATGAGAATAAAACCTGAACTGAATTAAGCTGGATGATATCACCATCGCCTTCTGCTTTCACACAATCCGTGTAGGCATAAAGGTACTGTAACTAGAAGTAGCCATGCTAGTTAAGTGGCGATGCTACAGTAAATGTGAAATTTAAAGAGAAAGCAAAAATTGCAAGAGTTAAAAAAAACTCACAAAGCAAAAAAAACCTCCGAACCCTATTGAGCTTTCACTAAGGGGTTCGTAAAAAAAGGAGATGCAGGAGTTGACAGAAATGTTTTGTTAACGCAACTTTTTCCATTAAAGATATGGTCAAGTATGTCAGTAATTGGACAGTTAAATATTTGGATGCTGTCCTTTAAAGTTAATATTAAACAACACTGCCTCAATTGAATTACAAATAAAAAGCAGCTGACAATAATCTTAGACAAAAAACAAACATATAATAGATTCTGCACTATTATCCAACTATAATGTCTAAATTTCTTCACAATTTTTTTTTCACGTTATGTCTCGCATTGTTTCAAAATCCTATGGCTGTGTTTCTAAATCAGACTCTAGGTAAAATGAAGAAGAAGACAAATGGTGTCTCTCATAAAACTGCAACAAACCAATCTAAACTTTAAAACAGCTAAACTTATTAGCAGCTGACAGGAACCGTCCATGGGGGGTGTAGGGGGAAAATACAGGTCCTCTAATGGAGAGAGCAGTCCTGTCCTATCAGCATCAACACACACTCAGCACAACACAATCCCAGCCCACGTTCCCTCCAAATGAGTTCTTCAATCGCTCAGGCGGAAGGCTAAGAGCAGCCGTATTTACTCTACCCTCTGGCCTAATTTGGTCAGATCATATTTTCATTACATTTCAGTTAATATATTATCAATATAATTAGTATGTTTTTCCATTATCAAATAAGTAATGAATTCATGTTAAGGAATGTTATTATGAAAGCTCTGCATTTATTGCCTGCGGCCATGCAGTCTTGACGTGATAAAGTAAAGTGGCATTTACTGGGGCTGATACTTCCTGTCATTGCTCACTGTGGCATGACACTGGCACCAGCAGCAAGAAATAATGCACAAATATGACAATGCAGTCTGCTACTATTCTCTTTATGGACATAACTGGACAAAGAAATGGAAAGCTTGTGCTGTGCAAAAGAACACTGAATAGCAATTTAAAATCTAAATTCTGATTTGAGCGGGCACTGTTCCAAATTATTGCAATGTAGTCTATAACACACAACTGTGATATTATATATATATATAGATAGATAGATAGATAGATAGATAGATAGATAGATAGATAGATAGATAGATAGATAGATAGATAGATAGATAGATAGATAGATAATCGAACAATTAGGCCTAAATAGTCAAGATCTGCTGATACAGATTACTTTATTATATATTTTTTTTCTGCAGCAGCTCTTAATCTGAATATATGCATTTGCATATTGCAATCGAGATGGATTGCTTCAGTTTTTCCTTACTTCTTAATGGTTTTGTCAGTATCTATAAATGTTATGCAAGTACCTGAATTTTGAAAAACGACCTGAAAGCAAGCAAGGTTTATCAGTTATCGTTAAAAATCAGTTCACCTATAGAGAAAATCAATGGAGTTGTGTTCTGTTATTGTGTCTACAATATGGAAAACACTAAACAAGGACAAGGTTCATTGGAAATCAACCTAATCAAACCAAATCAAAAAGCCTTTAGGGGTCAGCTTTGAGGGACTGGAAAGTTTAGTATCGTTGATACGAAAAATTAATTCACAGGTTTATCTGACATTTCACAGCAGGAGAACGTAAGGTTAGAGGCTCAACAGATGTTGGGTTAACCGAAAGCCAAAGAAAACATTAAGAACGGCTCCATAAGAAGAAAATACACCTTTTCGAGGTGACCAGTCTTGACTTTAACCTAAATGAGAAATTATGGCATGACTTCAAGAGGGCAGTGGACACCAGAAATCCCCAAAAATTGCTAAAATAGTGGTGCAAAACTCCTTCTGACTGATGTTCAGGTCTGAATCACGGGTAATCTTTGGAGGAAGTTATTGCTGCCAAAAAAGGGTCAATCAGTAATGAAATCCAAGAGTTCAATACTTTTTCCTTCCCACACTGCCAACGTTTTACACCCTGTGTTCAATAAGAACAAGAAAAAGTGTCATTGTTTGGGTGTTAATGGAGTTTGAATTGCTGTTCAAACCTTGAATGAACGAATGGTGGGTGAAAAAAATCCCTTTAAACAATAGGCCTAGAAAAAAATGAGTTATTAAAATGAAACATCTCTTGAAAATGGCATTAAATATGATGAAAACCATGTGAACTTACTTGAACTCAAAGAGTAGGCCTACATTTCAACAGCATATAATTTAAACTAGATTTTAATAAGATTTTGGTCACACTATATTTTATGGTCCAATTCTCGCCATTACCAAACCATTAACTATGCCTTTTGCCTCAATTAACTCTTAATTTGCTGCTTATTAATAGTCCACAAGGTTAGTTTAGGTATTGGGTATTAGGGATATAGAATATGGTCACGCAGAATATGTGCTTAATAAGTACTAATAAACAGCCAGGCATGCATATAAGCAACTACTTATTAGTGAGAAATGGTTCCTATACTACAATGTTATTATTATGTCTTCCTTTATTATGGGCTCTTATTTTCTACTGAGAAATCCATGGCTTTACAAACTTTCCCTGCAACTGCAACACAGAACCGAAATTAGAAATATTCCTATTAGCCCATAATTCTATTAATATTTTAAGTCTTGTCTTTGTTCCCCAACCAAGGTCATATCTGCAATCATTTCAAGTGACTAAAATAGTTTATGCCATACAGAGGATGAAGACAAACCAGTGAATAAGTGTAGCACAAAACTGCCCTTCCCCCAGAGTCATATAACACGTCTAAGAATGAAATATTCTGATGAAACCCAAAGACCAGGCGCAACTCAAGGGACAACACACAAATGATGCAATGAACAGATACAATGAAAGAGGTCAGGAAGTCACAGCGCTAGAAATACACCCCGGTTGTTTCACATTTGGAGATGCGATGATATTTTAGATGTTGTATAAAAATACACTGGAGTTGTGTGTGCGGTTTAAAGGATTGGCTGGTTTCTTCATGTCCGCTGGTTAAAGGACAGGCAAAGATTGTGGACTTCCTTCATTTTCCAGTCGTCCACTAGTCCCTCAAGACCCTGTAATCCCTTTCACCATGACCATCAGATTGACAATGCTATTCGTCTGCTGCTCTCTCTCCCAACACATATATCTGCTGTTGACTTGAGGAAACCAGAGTTGCCCATGTGTTGACATGATTTAGGAAGGGAGCTCTTTGTATTTAGAAGGATTAAAGGAGATCTACGGGAACACTTCAACAAAGATGGAGCTGGTTGTCTTTGTAGTTTTGCCACTGTCACCACCATCCACTTAGCCTCATGCTGGGATTGGCATCACGACAACAGACACAAAGAGCTACTCACAGACAGTGAGCACCAGCACACTACGGTACATTAAAGGCAACAACATGAAATCAGAAATGACCCATTTTGCTCATAAATCGCCAAATATTGCATCAAAATTCACAGACATTTTGGACAAAAACAAAACAAATAATAATAATAATAAAGTCCATGACTTTTTTTCACAATATTCCGATTGTATTCGTCTGAAAGAATGAAGAATGTCATATAAACACCTACTGTAGGATGACTTAAGGGTGAGTACATAATGGGGTACTTTTCATTTTTGGTTGAACTATCCCTTTCAAATTAGAACCCAGTAAAATCCAGAAATCACTATTTTTCCATCCTATAGCAACTATTTCCTTTTTAATATCATGAGAGGAGAAGAAAAAGAAAAAGCAAATATTTTTTTTTATGATGCGTAACTAAACCAGGAATGACTATTTGCAGCAGAATCTCTTTACATATTTAATACGTAGTTGAATGCACATTTGCATTTGCCGTCTTCAAATTTGTTCAAAATCAAAATCACTACAAGACCACCTCCAAATGTGGTTAATGCTTTTAAAAGTCTGACCTAAATCTGTAACCCTAATTAAGAGCAATGTTAATAGTGATTGTTGCCATACCAAACACCTCTAATGAATGAAAAACAGTTCCAGATGAGTGGAAACCTTATAGAGTAGAGGCAAAACTCATTTGCAATATGAAGTTCCGCATTCACCTTCTTTCATTCTACCCAGAAAAAACCCCCAGTTGCACTCTCTTTGAACCTGAAATGCAGAAATAAGCCCCAAGTCATGCGACTTCATGTAAATGTATGAAAAGTCTGTAGCAGAGAGGAGTTGATTTCCAGTAGGAGTTCCAGGGGCCCTCCCCCCACTGCTCTGACAGGCTGACCTTTGACCTCTGTACTGAGAACGAATCCTCTGGCTCGGGCCACGCTGTCAGAGTAGCCGTTCTGATCCAGACTAGCGCTCTTGAACCCCAAGCCACCCTGACAGAAACACGGTGACAGAATCAGAGCTTCAAGGGTGTCTATGTTCTGTCATCGATAATAAACTCTCCTCTTTTTGCTTTCCTCAAAGCATTCGCATCTCCCACCGAGAGGGGACAGACTGACTGAGCAGGGCCTTTCACCTTTAAAGGTCAGGGCATAGAAGCCCCCCATCAACTGATATCAAGGGTACATGTGGGGACTTTGGGAAAAGCTGTGAAGAGAAGAAAAGAAACCCAAAGCTGTTTTGGTGCACTTCTGTAAACAGTCAGTGTCAAAAACAGCAAGTTAGGAAGGTTACACTGACTCATATGAGCAGTGTCGGAGAAAGTTACTTTTAAAAGTAATCCATTGCAATAGGTATATTAATTGATCATATTATTGATGAATTTATTGTATTTTATTGCTCTTTGTAAACACACCTGATTAATTTGGTAAGAAAATGTACAATCCGCATTCACAAAACATATCAATGCCAGGAGTAAAGTGGGCCATAGACTCTTGAGTTGGGTTCTTTCGACTTGGACCAGTAAGAGACCAAATGCAATCATGACAGACAAGAGATCTGTCCCATCTCAAAGCTGCATCACGCACGGCCTACCTGTCACCAACATCCAGTGTCTGAAAGCCACACACAGGATCTGTGCCTACTCAATTATACATGAAGCAAACAGAATCAAATCAATTAGGTATTGCTGTGGCATGAATGAGAGGTGCATAATTGATGCTCGCTCTCTTGCATTATACATATCTGTCGGCATATCTCCACGTACCGCTTCCGAGAGCGAGTCAAAGAGCACCGAGGCCACATTTCACCACTTTATTCATTTAATCTACTCATTTGCATTGGCATGAGCCAGATGTGGAGACTGATCTTCAGCTGAAAAGGATCTCTAAGGGTTTCAGTTTTGCCATTAAATAAGTAGGCCACGGTTGCCACAGGATGCAAATATCCAGATATTTTCCATCGATGTTAAGATATCAACTGGATCGGATCAACTGGCTAGAAAACTCAATATTGGAAAAAGGTTTCTGGAGGAACTACTCATGAGTGGGCATGAGAGTATTAGATGAGGTAAGAGGCAGAGATTTTGGGGTCCATTTCTCTCTTTATATTCTCAGGGCGTCTAGACAGATGGCAGACATTAAAAGGAGGAGCCATGTGATATCTCTCAAACGCACCGCTGAGATAGAGGTAATTAAAATACATTTAATCAAGTTAGTCTAATGAAAAATGCAGCTGGACACCCGGTTCCACCTTCTGCTCCCACTGTCACACCTAAACTCTCTAACTTTTGGCCCCCCGTCTACCAGAAAACTGCACTCACAATAAGACCTTTTTCTTTTCTTTTTTTGGCTTTTACATATAAAGTGGGGCTGGGTACCATTAATTACAACATGATACAGCACACATCTCAATATACTGCACATATCATGATCGCATTTAATAGTCAATCAAAATTGGGAAACAACTAGCAAATGAACGATAAACCACCTGGTTTAAAACCCGATCATATCCATGAGCCAGGGTGATGAGGTTTAGAAGAAAATCTTAAAATGATGTTTTCCAAACCAGGCAAAGTCATTGCAATTGGAATTCATTTTTCTCTTTATGCTCTTCATTGAAATATGTCACCTGCTAAATATTGCTTGTGCAAAGTAAAACTTGCTTGCAACCAATTAACAGCGTCTCTGACTGGTGAGTGTTTTTACTCTTATATTAATGATTCACCAATCAGTCTAAATGATTCATTAGCAAATTCATTTGAATTACCTTATTGAGAAATTACATACAGGAGGATCGTGGGAATTGATTGGTCAAAAACTGTTGGAACAAACACCAACCCTAAACTCGACCGTTATAACCTTTTGCTTGAATGTCCTATTTACTAAAATCAAGGTACAAGTACATGTAAACCTATATATTTAAAACATAAAAATATACATATTATTTAATAAAAGGGGGGGGGAAAGACTGAAAGTTACTGGGGCCGTTTATTCACATGGAATAATATTCATATTATTCATATGGAATAATAATAAAATATATATATAAACATTAATAGTAGTAATAATACTAACAAGAATTTAAAACAATACAAAACATAAAAATATAGGCCTATTATTAAATATAAATAATAAATCATTGAAAACATTATAAATAGATGAATACTTATTATAAATCGTTCGATACAAAAAAGAAAACAATTATACAGTATACATGAGGCTTTGTTTAATAGTAAATAATAAACTGACATTTCACCACGTTTTCACTTTAGCCTTAGCATGTCTGAATATATTAGATTATTTTCATTAAACTCACACCTCATACTGCTGAGCAAGACATATTTTCCGACCATCACATGCGACTCCTGATTTGCATGACGCTGTCACAAAATAAAGAGTAATATGTTTACATTCGCCTGACGCGCTGACATAATTCGTTACATAAACCATCTATCACCTCAATATATTTACATAAACACCACATGCATATTATTAAACACAAATTTAAAGAGACTGTGATCACACCACCCAAATGACATCTCACACCGTCCACACAGAGCACATGCACTCACCTTCCGTGTCGAGGAGGAGACGCTGACTGTATGGGGGATTGTGGGAAGCGTAGTTTTTTAAGCTCTCGCGGAGAGCAGTCCAACACGCCATAAAACTACATTTCCCATTATGTTGTTGTTGCTGTCGAATACATGCAGGATGTTGGATGTACAATTGAATATTAACTTATTAGTCATTTACTACGCTTGCTTTGTTTTACATAACGTTTCAGTGCAGCTGTCTTATAACTATACATACAAATGTTTTGTCAATAAATGGACTAATGTGGAATGTAACAATAAAAGGCCACCATATCTCACATTAAAACACGAGTAGGCAGAACTTAAATGTGTTATGCATATGTTATTATATGCATTTATTTTGTTTACCTCAGGATGGTGGTGTTCATATACTTAACCCTGTGTCTTATTTCTGTTTGATTAAACCAGTGGTTTTACAACTCAGGTCTTGACTTCCTGTAGGTCGTCAATAAAAACATCAAGCTTAGACATCCAAAGGCTACTTGTAGTATCTCAGAAGTCATTAGGTTTTCCATATGCAGTGAACCGATTGATTATTGTAGAGAAATTGATTAGCTGACTTAATTAGAATGGACAGCTGATTTAGCTTTAAATCTGGGGGAAAACCTCCCTGAGGAACATTACATGACTATTAATTAAACACTTAGTTAAACTTAGCCACCAAAGACATTTTGTACTAATCTAAAAAGAGTCAAAGATAGTGTGCTGGCAGCTGCAAAGTTTATGAGGCCTTTTATAGCTATGTGTAATAAATTTTCAGTAAAGCGAAGGACAGAGTTATTGTTATACCGCATATGACATTAAGAGTTGGACTACAGTGAAAAATGGCATGAATGGCATATTTAGGGTTTGTCTGTTGCTCGCTTCGTATCGAGTGGGATATTGATTTACTGTCATGCAGATGTTGGATAAATGGGGCAACATCTGGATATGACAGAATGACTTATAATAAAGCTGCACTCTCATTGGCAGCTGTTATTTCCCCTCGGCAGCCATTAGCTCGCCATTCTTAAATTTAATATATTAATTCAAGTGGCTCCGACAGCAAATATATGTCAGTTTAGGTGGATTCCTGGAAGCCATTGCTATAGTAGCCTAATAATAATACTAATATAATAATAACAGATGCTGAAGCCACATTCTTCTTTTAATATGACAACAAATCCATTTAACATGATTTCCTTACTTGAAAAAAAAACAATAATAATAATAATAAAGTCTCTAATTTAATAAGGAAAAAAAAAAACAGTCATGTGGAGCTCCAACACAATATTTTTAAATAGTGAAACATACAAACAAAATTATACAAAATCATACAAAATGACTCTTCATCGAGAGTTTTGATTGACAGGCCATTTGAACGCCCACCTAGCTCAACAGCAGTGACAGCAATTGCAATCCACCTATCAATCAAGTGGCCACACCCTTAATTATGCAGAACTTTAAGGCTTAACATAATTTAAACGGATGAGTTATTAAAAAATAAATAAATAAAATTTGAACCAGGCTATAAACTTTTTTTTTCTGCTGTAAAGTTTGGCATTTTAACATGGGGAGTCTATGGGATTGACTCCCTTTTGCAGCTCGCCTCAAGAGGCCAGTTGACGAATTAAAGTTACTTCTGTATGGGCTTTACGAGAGAGCGGGAGGTTGCCACTTGATTTAAACAATTTCTGCATGACATAATAATACATCATCATAATGCATTAATTATGCATGGCACATGCAGTTAAAATAGTTTTGCCATTTATGTGCTCTTAAAGTATCAGTTCTAAAAAAAAATATATATATATATATATATAAAAAAAAAGGCAGGAAGCAATGCAAAGAGGAGCTGAAAAATATCAATATTAGAGGTAAAAATCACAAGTTAACGCCTGTGTATTAGCCCTCTATGTTTATGCAGTATTTTGAAATAGCCTTTTTAGAACATCTTAACTAACAACAATGACACCATGAAACATTTTTGTGTTTGAGTTAACAGCTTATTTCATTTTACTTTATTTTCTTTAATATAAAAAAGCTTCTGTAATGTTTTCATTTCAGTGACATCACTGCTTGCTTGTAATTCACCAAATAGTGTCTCAATGTGCTTTGAAAAAAAGAACATGACTAGGACTATAATCTAGCAGTCATAAAATGAAATATTTAAGTTTAACTACACGATTTTCTACTGTATGCACAAAATTAAAATGAAAGGTATGGGTAGCCTATGCTAATTAGACTAACTAGCTAGCTAGCTGGCTAACATCTACAAATAAATTACAAAATGTAGCCTTTATTTTGTTGCCTTTGTTGTCTGATAGATGATTTTAGGCAATTCATATTGCTCATATTTCTTTTTGTTGTAATAAGTACTTGTCACTGTAGGCATAGTTGTGGGAGTAGCTCATGTCTGGTCTCTTCCATAATCTTTTTTAACAGATTCACTCATAAAATACCTACAAGGCGCAACATCTCCATTTATTTAGCCTATTATCATTCTTGAAGTGAACTCTCCCTTAAAAAGCCACAAACATTTATTGTTTGAATTTCCTAAATTACAAAATTTGAAAGCAGAGACTCTGTTTCATACCAAAAGTAACCTCCTTAGTCTTGTTTCCTCGCTCTGCAATGCATTTTATTTTGTGAAATGCTTTCATGCTTTTTACCCAATTTGATTGGTTAAGCGGTGATCGCATTACTGAAAATTGACACACAGACATTTGGTTCACTTGATATTCATCTTGATTAGGGCCCGAGCATCAATGGTGTGAGGACCCTATTGAAATGTCTTTTTCTTCTCCAAAGTGAATCGCATTTCACATCAGAAGAACTGACAAAAATTAGTACACACATATAACCATTTTTCTATTGATAGAAAATCCAAAACCCAATAGGAAGTCAGTTATTTTTAATTTCCTGAACGATTTGTGTGCCATTTTTGCCATTTCCAGGCCTCATACTTTGACAAACTCCTCCTACAGATTTAAATGGATCATCTTCAAATTTGGTGAGGATTATCTTAAAGCCTTTGTGGCATTAAATTGCGAAGATCATGAGTTTTTGTCAAAATGCGTGTCCCTGGCGGTTTGACAAATTTGATGTTTCACCATTAAAGAGGAGGTTGCTGTAACTCAGGCAAGCAATGTCCAATCTGCCCCAGTCTTCATATGTTTGATAGGTGTTCTGTCCTGAACACATGTCCATACCTATATTCATTTATAGTTATAGCGCCACCTCCTGACAACAGGAAGTGTCATTGTTGACACTGTTATGGACTTCTAGGAACATTTTAAAAAGCGTCAACAATTGTTAAATAGGCTGTCGACGTGCTAGAAAAAAACACTGAAACATGCTAGCAACACTTAGTTAAGTGCTAAAGCATGCTATTAATGCAGTGAAGAGAAAGTTGCTGTAACTCAGGCATGCAGTGTCCAATCTGCCCGAAACTGAACATGTTTGAGGAGAGTCCTGGCCTGAACACATCTACAGGCCAAGTTTCAGTTATAGTCATAGCACCACCTACTGTCAATAGGAAGTGACATGTTTAACACTGTGATGCACTATTAGCAACACAGTAAAATATGCCATTGTGTTCAAAACATGTTAGAAACATGCTCAAACATGCTAACAACACTAGCTAAGTGCTAAAGCATGCTTTTAATGCCAACAAGCAGGAAGTTTTTGTAAGTCATGCAAACAATGTCCAATCTGCCTCAAACATCACGTTTGATAAGAGTTCTGACTTGAAGAAATCTAAATGCTCATATTTGGTTATAGTTATAGCACCATCAACTGGCAACAGGAAGTGACATGTTTAACACTGTGATGCACTTTTAGAAATACAGTAAAATATTCTATTGTGTGCTAAACATGCTAGAAAATATTCTCAGACATGATAGCAACACTAAGTGCCATTCATGTAACTCAGAGTCCTGGCCTGAACACATCTTAAAGCTGTGGTAGGTAACTTTGACGCTCTAGCGGTTAATAAACAGAACTGCTTGCGTCTTGCGGAAGAACATTGTAGCCGGAACTACTTCTCTCTGTTTATGTCTATGAAGAATAATAGAAGGTACTGGGTTACTCCGCCGCGGTACCCCGAAGCAATCTAAAATAGTCCGAATATAAACACTTATTATAGGTGCACCCTAGTGATTCAGGACAAGCTAAAGACACGGTTTGGAAAATGGATTCATGGTGTACTCGCTTATTAGACAAATTTTTTCTACATTTTGAACACAAACAAAGTTACGGACCGCAGCTCTGATTGGTTGTTTCTTACCAGGAGCGATGTATTTCTGCAAATGGCAATAGGACCACTGGGAGGAGCCAGAGGAGCTTGATTTTTTCACAGATTATCTGTCTCATATTCTACTGTCAGGACATAATGACAGGTTTAACAAATATGTAAAAAATATTTTTTTACAAAAGTTACCTACTGCAGCTTTAAGGCCAATATTCATAATCATTCCTAGGGTGACATCTGAGCCATTTTCCCAGGATGCGTCCTTGCCAGGATTTCTATATTGCCTAAAACATCCAAAGTAGTTTGACCAATAACATGCAGGTATGGATACATAATCAACCAATCGTGCCATGTGAGAAGGTGAGATCTACAGAGAACGATCAAAGCAATGCAAATACATGTACATGTTAGGTGATTGTTTGTTCATTCAACTTGAAGCGTCGCTGCGCACCGATCATTGTATGACACCAAAGTACACAGAGAGTGATTTGAATGCATGCCGTTGCTCTGTTCTCTATAGCTCTTATGTATGTTATACAATGATCGATCTGGACAACACAAACAGCCAAAATCTGGATATTTTAGGCAATATACAAATCCTGGCAAGGACGCATCCTGGGAAAATGGCTCATATGGTCACCCTAATCATACCGCCACCTGCTAGCAACAGGACATTACTTGTTTTACACTATCTTAAACATGCCGACCTGCCCCCTACCTTCACATGTTTGGTAAGAGTCCTGGCCTGCAAATAGTTACATGCCAGTATTCAGTTATAATTTATAGCGCCACCAATTGGCAACAGCACATTTAATGTTTTACACTAACCAAAAAAAATAGCATGTTCAATCCGCACCAAATTTCACAGGTTTGATAAAAGTCCTGGTCTGAAGACATCTACATGCTAAACATTCATTTACAGTCATAGCGCTCAAGTCATAGCGCATTAAGTTTGTCACATATAAATAATTTTGACACATTCCTTCTATATTTATCACTTTAAATGTGATTGCCCACCATTAGCTGTTTTCCTAAAGCCACCGGGTGGTGGTCAGCCCGGGTGCGAGGACCCTTTCATCGCTGCTTGCAGCTTTAATTTTTCTTTGTTTTGGTCACATACATGTCTCAATTTAAGCATACTTGATGCTGTTGTCGCCTTGGTAACCAAATATATAGAATTTTGATAAATAGGATTACAGACAAAATGGTTGGTTGGGGAGGAACTTATGGCATCAGCAAGGGACAGTCACAGAGTGTGTAAAATTGTATATATATTAAAATGGTTAACGATTATTTCACTTTGTTTTTTTTACATTACAATAGTTTCATAAAATACTTTTTTTTTACCATGTGCTTTGTCAGTATGCTTACAGAAAATGATGAAAGTGAACGTTTTAGTTTTATTGCATCTCTTTGTATTTATTTGTAATTAATTAGCCAGGGACTGCTGAGTAATTCTTTTTTTGTTGTTCTTATATAATGTCTGTCCATTGTCAAGAGCTGCCAAGTCAAGTTCTTAAGAAGAGCAATCTGTCCTAACCAATAAAAATCTCCTCTGTTCTTTACTGACAGCACACTTCAGTTTAAGAAGCAGCTTTTAAATGTAGTTCCTCCTGTATCAGTATTACTGATTAATTTATCCTTTTTCAATGAAAAATAGGAAGTAGGACTGATTGATAGGTTGGGACAGGATGTAACAATAGTATAAAGACAAACATGACTAAAAAATAAATAGCTGCCCTATGTATTTGTTTAGAAAATCCAATTAAAAAAGCAATGTTGAGCTTAAGAACGGGGTTAAGCTTATGAATGATATGTAGAGCGTGTATTTTTGAATTGTTCACAAAAGAACTGAGATGTCAAATAATCTATTGAATGTTGGCAACAACATGCAATATAGTCTTTTCTCATTGCCAAAGGTGACTTATAACACTGAAAAATGTTCCAGATATGTACTATAAATAATAACTA